>NC_062227.1:18608770-18772695 GCF_902686445.1 Sciurus carolinensis | reverse complement strand
GGAGTGAATCTGAAGTCCTGAGACCTGGGCACCTGGATCATGTGAAGGACAGGTGTCAAAACTGTTAGCAGAGATAGACCAGTAGTATGCACTGCCAAGACAATCAGGATGCAATCCCTGAACCTGATGAATGATCACTAAATACACCATGGTTTTGAGGACCAGCTGCTGGAAGCTTGCTATAATTAGGTTAGTGTTACTGTTGCCATGGTGCAGCCATGGTACAGCCAAATGATGTGTTCCAGGACAGCAATAGGAAGTGCACCCACACTAAAATAATTTAGATATCAAGAGGTAAATTACTTAGGTCATATCATTACACTTTGGCTGCCCATGAAAATACAATTATTTTGTTTTAGTATTTCTATTAGTCATTTTCATTTTCTTCTGTTTGTTCTGTGCATTTTCTTATTTTTATGAGATGACATTTTTCTGTTGTTCTATTTTTAGGTTTAGTTTCAAGACATGGAAAAAGAAAATAGGACTGTAGATTTGGGAGAAGCAGTCCTGACTGACCCAGCCTGTGAGGCTGGAGTGCCCTGACTTAGTGAAGAACAGGTGTTGAATCAGAGTCTGTGGACTTCTCTCTTACTCATGAGGAAGACTGTCCAAGGAAGCATTCACCTACCAGTTGCCTTTAAGCATGAATAAATTTACAAGCTAAACCATCCAACCACCTATATTATTAAATTCAAAAGAGCTTAATGCATTTTATTATTCTAATTCATTGATATAAAATCAGTTACTTTTTTGTTTACCATTCTCTAAACAGCCAAATTATGCCTAAGTAAGAGGCTACTGATTATAAATATTGTTTTGTTTGACCAGTCCATCCTGTCTCTGAGCTAATGTGAAAACACTTCCCAGAGGCCTTGCATGCTTGACCTCCCTTGAATGTGGCCTCCAAGTTCTGTGATCATCTTTTGTTTCTAGGTGGGGGATTGTGTTATTTATCTGGCCCCAAACTCCAGGGCTCAGGGAATCCTCCTGCCTCTGTTACTGAAGGGATCATTGTTTCCACTCAGCAGAGAATTGTAGAATAGGACACAAATGTAACAAAGGTGCAGCACATTCATTGCAATTATTAACTATTCCTGAAGCCTCTATAACCTTAGTCTTTTCTGGGTCTAGGGAGGGTAATGGGATTAGGTAGGTCTACAGAATAATGATTGAATTATTTGTTTTTATTAGATCCAGGATATTTTTTTTACTGGTTATAGACAAAAGACTTCACTTCTGGCATGTTCCACTTATGACAAATTTTTCATTTGAGAATATTTTTCCTCCAAACTAAGCAAAAATTCTGCCTTCTATGCACTGAGTCTGCAAGTGAATTTACACTAGATGACATGGCAAACTGAAGTCTAAGCCTGAGTTGTGGTTTCCTGAATGTGCATCTTCCCCTAAGAGCTTGCTTTGCCTTATGTGGTACAGGAATGACAAAACACACATTTACATGGTTTACCAGAATTAGAGCATGTAGTTTAGAAAACATCTGCAACTCTTTATGTAGTTTTTCCCTCTACACTTCATTTTTCTTCACACTGGATATCTGAGATTGAACTCTGTGCAATGAGCAGGACACTGCAAGTACTGGGCATTAAGAAAGCAACAGCTTCCTCCTCTTCAAACATCAGTTTGTTTACCTTCTCAGATAAACAGCACAAAATAGAAGGTGCTTTAAAGACATTTACAGTGCTGGATTCTCATGTTCTTCCCAGATAGGCCTAATCTGTCAGGGATCCACATTTTCCAGACTGATGTTAATTCATGTAAAGTATGTGCTAAGGTTGTGAAAGCACTTTGATCATATGTATAACTCCTTATCTTGATTGGTGGTTGTTACCCTAATAGCCAACATTATATCTTCAACCCATTTGAATGTATTTCTCTAAAGGTTAAAGTATTAATTAGAATCATTCTGCTCTGGTTTATACTTGCTCCTCTTACCCCCATTTTCTCTCTTACACCATCTACTAAGCCTCAAATTTTCCACATCCATTGATTTTTCTTTTTACCTTGGTGTATATGGTTGTTTTCTATTTTTTCTTTGTTGTGTCTCCCTCTTTTCATTAATCTTTTTCTTTTCCCCATCTCAACCTCCATAGAATGTCATAGCAAATTACTACAAGCAATAACTATGTTTTTAACCTATTCCAATAATTTACTGTTAGTTTATGCCTGGACTAAAGGAACTGAATCAAAGAACTATATCAATTAACATCAAAAAACAAATAAAACAACCAATAAATGGACAAAGGAACATAACACACATATCTCAAAAGAAGAAAATTAAGGGTCAACAAATCTATGAAGACATTTTTAACATCTCTAGCAATTAGGGAAATACAACTTAAAACCACATTGACATTTCTTCTCACTGACGTCAGAATGGTCATTGTCAAGAATACAAATAAAACCAGGTGTTGTAGCACATGCCCATAATGCCAGCAGCTCAGGAGGCTGAGGCAGGAGGTTCATGAGTTTCAAGCCAGTATCAGCAACTTAGGGAGGCCCTAAGAAACTCAGCAAGACAGTCTCTAAATGAAATATAAAAGGAGGCATGGAATTTTTTTCAGTGGCAAAGCCCCTGGTTCAATCTCTGGCACTAAAAAAATGCAGATAATAATGAAATAACATGTGTTGGAGAGGGTGGGAGGCAAAAGTACATTAGCATATTGTTGGTGAGACTGCAAATTAATGCAACCCCTCTGAAAGGCAGTATGGAGATTCCTCAAAAATCTAGGAATAGGAGACTTTCCTGTCAGGGAAGTATGCCCAGAGAGCTGGGACAAGACCAGCCAGGACCCGACCCACAGTCTAGTGCCCCTGCAACTGACCTTCTGTCAAAAAGTGGAGATACCCTTGCCCACTTACAGGAAATAGACCCCACCTGGAGTTCACCATCCCTAGAGGAACAGCATACTTTTTGGTTCACTGCATTATCAAGTTCCTCCAAGATGTAGGCTACTGAAGACTAAGAGAGGGGAAGATATATGAACAATATGAGAAAACAAGGGAAGAAAGTGTCCAAAACAAACCTAGATGCTGCATCAATAAAATCCAATGACAGCATGGCAGAAGAAATATCTGAAAGGGAGTTCAGAATGTACATAGTTAAAATGATCAGACAAACAAATAATGAGATAAGACAGCAAATGCAGACATTGAATGATTGCACTAATCAACAGTTAAAAGAGCAAATACAGTAAGCAAAGGATCATTTCAATCGAGATATAAAGATTCTGAAAAAAAATCAGAAATACTTGAAATGAAGGAAAAAAACTCCATAAAAAGCATAACCAATAGGATAGAACTCATGGAAATCAGAACCTCAGACATTGAAGATGAAATAGGTAATCTTGAAAACAAAGTTGACCAAACAGAGAAGATGGTAAGAAATCATGAACAGAATCTCCAAGAATTTTGGGATACCATGAAAAGACCAAATTTAAGAATTCATGGGATTGAGGAAGGCACACAGAAACAAACCAAAGGAATGAACAATCTAGTCAATAAAATAATAACAGAAAATTTCCCAAATCTGAAGAATGAAATTGAAAATCAAATACAAGATGCTTATAGGACTCCAAGTGTACAAAATTACAAAAGACCCACACCAAGTCACATTATAATGAAAATACCTAACATGCATAATAAAGATAGAACTTTAAAGGCTGAGAGAGAAAAAAATCGAATTAAATTCAGGGGCAAATCAATATGGATATCAGCAGTTTTCTCAACCAAGACCCTAAAAGTTAGAAGGACCTGGAATAGCATTTTTCAAGTTCTGAAAGAAAATGGATGCCAACCAAGATACTATACCAGCAAAACTAATATTCAGATTTGATAATGAAATAAAATTCTTCCATGATAAACAATAGCTAAAGGATTTACAAATAGAAACCAACACTACAGAATATTCTCAGAAAAATATTCCATGAGGAAAAAATGAAAAACAATGATGTAAGTCAGCAAAGGGAGGAACTGCCCTAAAGGAATAGCCAAATAAAGGAGAAACCAAGTCAAGTTAAAAACCAAAAATAAGTCAAAATGACCAGGAATACAAATCACATCTCAATAATAATCCTGAATATTAATGGCTGGAACTCATCAATCAAAAGTCACAGACTGGCAGATTGGATTAAAAGGAAACACCCAACAATATGCTACCTGCAAGACACTCACCTCATAGAAAAAAATTACCCACAGACTAAAGGTGAAAGAATGGGAAAAAAATACCATGACCATGGACTCAGGAAAAAAGTGGAGGTATCCATTCTTATATCAGATAAAGTGAACTTCAAGCCAAAGTTACAAGGGATGAAAAAGGACATTTCAAACTGCTTACAGGAAGCATAAATCAGCAAGACATAACAGTCATAAATATTTATGCCCCAAACAATGCCTCATTCATGTACATCAAACGAATCCTTCTCTATTCCTGGAACCAAATAGACCACAACAGAATAATACTAGGTGGCTTTAACACATGTCTTTCTCACCATTGGACAGATCGTCCAAACAAACATTGAACAAAGAAACCATAGATCTCAATAACACAATCTATAATTTAGACTTAACAGACATATATAGAATATTCCATCCAACAACAAGTGAATACACTTTCTTCTCAGCAGTACATGGATCCTTCTTGAAAATAGACCATATATTATGCCACATAGTTACTCTTAGCAAATACAAAAAGACATACTACCTTGTATTCTATCACATCATAATGGAATGAAATCAGAAATAAATGGCATAATAAAAAACAGAAACCACTTCAACACCTAGAGATTAAATAATATGTTATTAAATGATACGTGGATAAAAGAAGACATCAGGGGGAAATAAAAAATTCTTAGAGGAAAATAAGAAAAAAGATACAACATATCAAAATCTCTGGGACACTATGAGAGCAGTGCTAAGAGGAAAATTTATTGCATGGAGTGCATTCAATAAAAGAAGAAAAAGTCAACAAATCATCGAACTAGCACTACAAATCAAAGCCCAAGAAAACAAAGAACAGAACAACACCAAAAGTAGTAGAAGACAGGAAAAAAAAATCAGAGCTGAATTCATTGAAATTGAAACAAGAAAAACAATTTTAAAAAAATAGACAAAATAAAAACTTGGTTCTTTGAAAAAATAAAAAAAATTGATAAATCCTTAGCCACAGTAACAAAGAAAGGGAGAGAGATAATTTAAATTACTAAAATTTGGGATGAAAAGGGAAATATCACAATAGACATGATTGAAATAAAAAACATAATTAGAAGCTTCTTTGAAAATCTATACTCCAACAAAATAGAAAATCTCAAAACATCAACCTGTTGTTTAGAAACACATGATCCACCCAAACTGAATTAGGAGGACATACACAATTTAAATAGGTCAATTTCAAGTAATGAAATAGAAGAAGTCATCAAAAGCCTACAAACAAAGAAACTTTCAGGACCAGATGGATTCTCAGCCAAGTTCTACAGGACCTTCAAAGAAGAACTCATTCCAATACTCCTCAAAGTATTCCATGAAATAGAATGGGAAGGAACCCACTCACACTCATAATATGAAACTAATATTACCCTGAGACCCAAATCAAACAGAGACATATTAAGGAATGATAATTTCAGACCAATATCCCTAATAAACATAGATGCAAAAATTCTTAACAAAATTTTAGGAAATCACATCAAAAGCATATGAAAAAGATAGTGTACCACGATCAAGTGGGTTTTATCCCAGGGATGCAAGGTTGGTTCAACATCCAGAAATGAATAAATGTAGTTCACCATATCAGCAGACTTAAAGTAAGAATCATATTATTATTTCAATAGATGCAGAAAAAGATTTGATAAAATACAGCACCCTTTCATGCTCAAAACTCTAGAAAACATAGGGATAGTAGAAACATTCCTCAACATTGTAAAGGCTATCTATGCTAAGTCTATGGCCAATGTCATTCTAAATGAAGAAAAATAAAAGCATTTCCCCTAAATATTGGAATAAGGCAGGGATGCCCTCTGTCACCACTTCTATTCAACATAATCCTTGAAATTCTAGCTGAGCAATTACACAAACCAAAAAAATTAATGTTGTGCAAATAGGAAAAAGAACTCAAAGTATCACTATTTGCCAATGGCATGATTCTATATTTAGAGGAACTAAAAATTTCCACCATAAAACTTCTAAAACTATAAATAAATTTAGTAAAGTAGCAGGATATAAAATCAATGCTCATAAATCCAATGCATTTTTATTCATAAGTGATGAATCCTCTGAAAATAATTTAGGAAAACTACTCCATTCACAATATTCTCAAAAATCAAATAAATACTTGGGAAATAATCTAACAAAAGAGGTGAAATACCTCTACAATGAAAACTACAGAACACTAAAGAACGAAATTAAAGAAAACATTACAAGATGAAAAGATCTTCCATGTTCTTGTATAGGCAGAATTAATATGATCAAAATGGTCATACTATGAAAAGTACTATACAAATTCAATGCAATTCCAATCAAAATCCTAATGATGTACCTCATAGAAATAGAAATGAATCATGAAAATCATTTGGAAAAATAAGAGACCCAGAATAGCTAAAGCATTCCTTAGCAGGAAAAATGAAGCAGGGGTATCACAATACCAGAACTCCAACTGTTTTACAGAGCAATAGTAACAAAAATGGCATGTTATTTGTACCAAAATAGATAAGTAGATCAATGGTACAGAATAGAGGACACAGAGACAAACCTAAATAAATACAAATATCTCATACTAGACAAAGGTGCCAAAAACATACAATGGAGAAAACTTAACTTCTTCAAAAAATGGTGCTGGGAAAACCGGAAATCCATATTCAGCAGAATTAAACTAAACCCTTATCTCACCCAGCACAAAACTCAACTCAAAATGGATCAAGGACCTTGAAATCAAACTAGAGACCCTGCACCTTATAGAAGAAAAAGTAGGTCTAAAACTTCATCATGTTGGTTTAGGATCAGATGTTCTTAACGTGATTTCCAAAGCACAAGAAATAAAAGCAAGAATCAATAATTGGAATAGATTCAAACTAAAAAACTTTTTCTCAGAGATCCAAGATGGTGGACTAGAGGGAGCCTGCATTCCTTGTTGCTCCATTACTCGGGTTTCAAGCAGAGAATATCAGTTTCTTGGTGAGGCAGTTTTTGCTGCTTATCAATCCCTTGCTGCTTAACACATTTAGTCTACTGTGATCACCTGCAGTCAGCCAGCATATTGATGCCTTTAGAGTGCAGATTGCTCACTTTCAGGTGCCTCTAATCCATCATTTGCATGCCAGTTGTCTGGAAGTTCCCTATCACAGTACCTGCAGGTTTGTTTACCTGTGACTGCCATCATTTTGAGACAGGAGCCAGGCCCTGTAGGACCCCTAACCAGAGTGACTGAGCCCTGTCTACAGGATCCTTCAGCCCGACCAATCACTCCCTGCCTCCAGTGCCCTCACATAGACTGACTGAGCCCTGGCATGAGGACCCCAAGACTGACTGATTGCATCCTGCCTATAGGATTATGCAACCAGTCTGATCACACCCCACCTCCAGGACCCAGTGCCTGACTGACCACTCCCTGCCCTTAGGACCTCCAGCTAACCAAGCTCACACCTCAAACTGCAGTTCCCCATTTGTCAATACATTTGGAAGCCAGAGTGGCCATCTTAGATAATTCTAGATCTTTAGATCTGATCTTTAGGTGGGGCAAATCCCATCCTGAGATGCCTGCAAGAGACTTGAAGCTTATTGTTAGGTACTTCTCAGACAATAAAGACAAAATATTTAATCTTGAAAATAAAGTAGCTGAAATAGAGAAGATGGTAAGAAATCATGAATAGAATCTGCAAGAACTATGGGACATCATGAAAAGACCAAATTTAAGAATTATCAGAATAGAGGAAGGCACAGGGTTACAAACCAAAGGAATGAACCATCTATTCAAAGAAATAATATCAGAAAATTTCCCAAATCTGAAGAATGAAATGGAAAATCAAATACAAGAGGCTTACAGAACATCAAATACACAAAATTACAACAGATCCACACCAATGCACTTTATAATGAAAATGACTAATGTACAAATTAAAGACAGGATTTTGAAGGCTGCAAGAGAAAAGCATCAGATTATATATAGGGGGAAACCAATGTGGATATCAGTAGATTCCTCAGCCCAGACTCTAAAAGCTAGTAGGGCCTGGAACAACATGTTAGACCTGAGACCCTTCACTAAATAGAAGAAAAAGTAGGCTTGAATCTCCATCATGTTGGTTTAGGATCAGACTTCCTTAACAATACCCCCATAGCACAAGAAATTAAACCAAGAATCAATAAATGGAATAGATTCAACTAAAAAGTTTTTTTCTCAGCACAGGAAACAATCAATAATGTGAAAAGAGAGCTTACATAGTGGGAGAAAATCTTTTCCACACACACTTCAGACAGAGCACTCATCTCCAAGTTTACAAAAAACTTCAAAAACTTTACACCCAAAATACAAAGAACCCAATCAATAAATGGGTTAAGAAAATGGGCAGACACTTCACAGAAGAAGATATACAGGTGATAAACAAATATATGAAAAAGTGATCATCATCCCTGGTAATTAGAGAAGTGCAAAGCAAATCCACTTAAGATTTTATCTAACTCCAATTAGAATGACTATTATCAAGAACACAAGCAATAATAAGTGTTGGCTTGGATGTGGGGAAAAAGCACACAGATATATTGCTGGTGGAGTTGCAAATTGGTGTAGTCACTCTGGAAAGCAGTATGGGGATTCCTTAGAAAGCTTGGAATGGACCCACCATTTGACCCAGCTATACCATTCCTCAGTTTATACCCAAAGGATTCAAAATCAGCATACTACAGTGATGCAGCTACATTAATGTTCATAGCAGCTCACTTCACAATAGCTAGTTTGTGGAACAAACCTAGATACCCTTCAATTAATGAATGGATAAATAAATTGTGGTATATATACATGATGGAATATTACTCAGCCATAAAGAATAGTAAAATTATGGTATTTGCTGGTAAATGAATAAAGTTGGAAAATGTCATGCTAAGTGAAATAGGTCAAGCCCCAAAAACCAAAGACTGAATGTTTTCTCTGACAAGTGCATGACAATATATAAGGAGGGTGGTTGATGGTGGAAAGAGAAAAATGAAGGAACTTTGGATGGTGTAGAGGAAAAAGGGGTGAGAGGGGGTGGGAATGCAAAAACAGTAGAATGAAACAGACAATATTAGCCTATATATATGTATGATTACACGAAATGCATGAATATACACTGTGTACAACCATAGAAATGGAAAGTTGTACCTCATTTGTGTACAACTAATCAAAGTGCAGTTCATAAAAATAAATATCAAAAAATTATACTCTAAAGCAAAGAATAATTCTAATAATTCTTGGGAGTTGACAAGGAAGCACCAATCAAGTATGTGAATATAAGTGAACTTATGGTAGGAGTATGCAAAATCTACATGATATATAAAGGATAGTAACCAAGAAGTGTTCTACTTAGTCCATTGACCTAAGGATCCTCAGCCTACCCCCACCAAAAACACAAAAAATGTAATAAATGAATGAATGAAATGGAATAGACAAGAATGAAATTTACACAGGACTTAATAATTTTCAACTGCTTCTGGGAAACAAACAGTCACTCTAGGACTTCTCCATCCTGTGATTTTCTGCCTCTGCCCAGATGCTTCTAGGAGAGGCCTGTGGTTAGGGGTCTCTTGATGCAGGGGAGTTTCCTGACCTTGAAGCTTTTTAATCCCATCATGTGAGTGATCTTCTTCCTGGAAGGAAGACCTGTGGACTCAAGAGGAGGCTGAGTTTTGGAATGGTTTCCTTTGGACACCAACTTGGTCTCTAGCTTGTTACTCCTGCATACATTGAACGGGGCCTGGGGTTCTGTGCATAGCATATATTCACCTTTCAGACCTCAGTTCACAAATCTCTTAATCTAGCTGTATGGTGGCACATGCCTTTCATCCCAGCTATGGGAGGCTGAGGCTGGAGGATTGAAAGTTGGAGACAAGCTTTGGTAATTGAGCAAGACCCATCTAAAAATGACAACTTAAGATGGGCATAAGAAACTAGATGGAATCTGCCATTCAGTAAAATCATCATCATCATCATCATCATCATCATCATCTGTGAAGCATTTCTCAGAGTTCCTAACCCCCAAAGTTGACCTCTATTGTACTTCATCCATGCCCTGCTGCACCTGGCTTTCCAGCATGGAGTACCTCACCCTTGTGTTCCTTGTCCAGCAAGCCCAGCAGACCAAGGGTACCCCATCTCTGCACTCAGGCTTGCTGCAAGGGTGACACGCTCATAACAAAGTGTGACACACATTAATAACAAGTTCAAAAGATGCAGTAAACCAGAGTGAAGGAGGAAATGAAGTCTGATGGCAGAAAGCACTTCCCTCCTCTACAGGCCCAGTGGTGTGTAAGACAACCACAGGCCACCAGGAGCAGGTAGCCTTCCTGAGAAGAGCAGATGGTCTCTCACCCAGAGCATGGTGAAGCTGACCCATTGGCCATAATCTGGAGACAGCAGGGCTGTGCCCTGGCTCTGTGAACCAGAAGAGGGCCACATTCAGTACCTAACATGCTGTACACCAATTAGTGCTCTGCTGCTGGCAGACCTGTGCTACAGACTCCCAGTGCTGTCTGTCCATGGGAGGGATGAAGTATACCTCACCTGGCAGCTACACAGCAACTTTACTTCCTCTCAGTAGGAAGTAGCTTGGAGATGTTGTTGCCCACTTTCCATAGAAAGGGAATCTAGAAATTGACAGGGGGGGAAATTTAACGGGGTCACTTGATGCTTTGAATATATCCTGTGTCACTTTGAAACTTACATTTTTTTTCTTTTTCCAACATTTTCCATGACCACCCTGATGCTTTATTTATTTATTTTTTTGTATTGGTGAATAAACCTAGGGGCAATTAACCATGGATCCACACCCCCATCCCTTTTTATGTTTTATTTAGACACTGGGTCTTACTGAGTTTCTTAGGGCCTAGCTTAGTTGCTGAGGCTCACTTTCAAATCTCGATCCTCCTGCCTCAGTCTACAAAGCCACTGAGATTACAGGTGTGTGCCACCAAGCCCAGCTCTCCCTGATTTTTTTCCCCCTGATCTTTTCCCTAACCTTCTCCTTCCTGATCTCTTCCCTGGTCTTCTTTTCCCTAAACTTCTCTCCTCCTTTGTATTCTTTACTCTAAACTTCTCCTCCCTGATCTTCTTTCCCTAAACTTCAACCTGATCTATTCCCTGATCTTCTTTTTCCTAGACTTCTGCTGACTGATCTTTTATGTCTGATTTTCTTCCCTGATCTCTCTCTATAATTGCATTTTCTCTGAATAACCTCTTAAAAATGCCCCTGTTCACCATGATGGGCAGAATAACAATCATTCAGTTCCTAGAACCTTGATTATTTCTGAGTTGAATTTTGTACAGGATGAGAGATAGGGATTTAATTTTATTTCTCTTCACATGACTTTTCAGTTTTGCCAGCACCATTTGTTGCAGACATTATCTTTTCTCAATTGTAAGTTTTTGGCACCTTTGTCTAGTATGAGATAACTGTACATATGTGGTTATTTCTCTGTGCCTTCTATTCTGTACCATTGGTATACCTGTCTATTTTGGTGCCAATATCATGCCATTTTTGTTACTATTGCTTTGTAGGTCTGTATTGTGATCCCTCCTGCTTCCTCAATCTTGGTAAGGAGTGCTTTGGTTGATCCTAAGTGGATATGATTAAGATTTGGCCCTACTTATTCTTCTATTAGTTACAGGGTCTCTGGTATAATTTCTAGGTCTTGATCCATTCTGAATTGAGTTATGTGCAGGGTGAGATATAGGATTTAGTTTTATTTTGCTGTATAAGAATTTCCAGTTTTCCAGCACCTTTTGTTAAAGAGGCTATATTTTCGCCATTGTATGTATTTGGCTCCTTTGTGTATTATGAGATAACTGTATTTATGTGGGTTTTTCTTTGTGTCTTCTATTCTGTACTATTGGTATTCCTGCCTGTTTTGGTGATTATAACCTCTCTTTTCTGTTACTATTGCTCTGTAGTATAGTTTGAAATCTGTTATTTTGATATTTTCTATTTTCTTCTTGCTAAGAATTGCTCGACTAGAGTTTCAAGGACAATATTGAATTGAAGTGATGAAAAAGGGCATTCCTTTCTTGTCCCAGTTTGTAGAGAGAATACGTTCAGTTCTTCTCTATTTAGAATGATGTTGGCTGTGGGTTTAGCATAGAAAGCCTTTACAATGTTGAGGTATATTCCTATTATCCCAATTTTTTCTAGCATTTTGAGTATGAAGGGGTGTTGGTTTTTATGAAATGCTTTTGCTGCAGCTATTGAAATAATCATATGATTCTTAACTTTAAGTCCATTGATATTATTAATTTAATTTATTGATTTCTGGATGTTGAATGAACCTTTCTTCCATTGGATGAATCCACTTTGATCATGGTGCACTATCCTTTTAATATGATTTGAATGCGATTTTGCGGATTTTTGTTAAGAATTTTTGCATGTATGTTCATCGGGGATATTGGTCTGAAATTTTCTCTCCTTGTATGTCTTTGTGTGGTTTGGGATCAGGGTGATACTAGCTTCATAGAATGTGTTTGAAAGGATTAGTTCTTATTCCATTGAATAAAATGTTTGAGTAGTATTGGTATTATCTTCTTTGAAAGTCGTGAAGAATTTGACTGAGAGTCTGTCCACATTTCTTATGGAGGAAGGCAGCCAGACCCATACTGAACTTCTGGAAAATGAGAAGAAATTATGTATTAGGTCACTGAGGTGTAGGGTTTTGGCAGAAAGAGCATGTACTTATAATTGTGCCAATTATCTCATGTAAGATCACTTCAACTGAGTAACTCTCAAGGCCTGATACCAAATCAGGGTTAGAAGTACTTGAACTCATCACAAACTGTTGGCCAAGAAGAGTGTTCCCTCAGGGGCCATTTTTTGGCCTTGGAGTTGTTGAAAATATCAGAGAATTTAAGCTCACAGACACTCTTTATAGAACTGTTACCCAAGATAGTACAAGGAGCATTTCTGCAACCATATAAATGATACCTTGAAACATGAATTTCAGCAATCCACTAAATGAGAGATTTTATATTTACTTACTTGCTTTGCTTATGTTTCAGATTTCAGCATACACATCTCTGTCTGCTCTTATGCAGTGCTCACACAAGCCAATTTTTTTCCAGGTGGATAGTTACCCATCCATGCCATTTAAACACTTCTGCAGTAAAAGAAAGGAGGAAGCACTTGACTGCTCATCACTGACTATCTGCCAATGTGATCATGAGGGATAAAGAATCACCCTTGGCAGAAAAATTGGAGATGCTTGCTATTTGATATACTGGCTACAGTGTTGTGACCCTTAGAAACAACACTGTAACAGGAATACTGATGACACTGAAATAAAATATATAAAGTTCTCTCTATAGCTCCAAACTTATCTTATATTTGCCACAGAGAAATAAAAAATGCATTAGATGACTGTGTCAGGTCTGGAGTCTCCTTCAAGGGAACTGATATCCATAGAATTAGGAAAGTGAAACTTGACATGTTCTCTTTTATTCAAGAATTGATCCATTTGGAGTAGTGTTAATATCATCTGTCTAAAACTAATTGGCTAGAAAGCAAAGCAAACTCTGGGAAAAATGAAGAAATGAAACTTTTGAGAGCACATTTATCTCAAAAACAAACATTCAAGGTGAAAGTGAAAAGTACTTGGGAGAGTTTTAGGTTTACAATAAAATTTTGATATTTTAGAATTGTTTTATACCAGAAATGTCAAGAATTTTTTACAAGTTACAAAATGTGTCCAATGAGAAAGATCAAGTAACTATTTTTTTTAAATGGGCATTTAAAATTATTCCTGTGCATCTGCAAAATCTCATCATTGTTACATAAAGGACACCAGTTCCAAAGAGATCTTGGTGCCATAAAATAAACACCTGGAGGAGCATCGTGGAGTTATTTATGATGTTCTAAGAGTGTGACAGTATGTGTGGGGGGGTGAAGGTTTCTACACAGAAACCCCAGTTGGGAGGTTGTCTAAAATATTTATCCTGTGGCATGTATTTCCAGGTTTATCTGTGTATGGTTATATACAACAAATTAACCTGCTGTAAGACTCTCAGCCAGTCTTCTCACTTGGGAACAGGAAGCTCCAATTTCATTCTTTCTCTACCTCTGGGACCACCTGCCACATGGATGGAGTCAGCTCTTTTCTGGGCTCAGAAGGATGGTTCAGAAAATGAGAGCAATAATGCAACAAGTTGCCCCATTCTACTCTGCTGATTGATGGACACTTAAAACTGAAAAGAGCTCTGCAGAGGGAGAAGTTACATTCTTCTATAATTATCTAATTATTGTGAACAAAATCTAGTAAATATACTGCACACACTCTTCCAGTTATCATTAAATATTTTATCTCTGCTAGCAAAGTTACCATTTTTACTCAGTGCTTTCACTAAAAGTATTTCACCTCTATCATTGTAGTTCATACCTGGAGGTCTGTTTGTTTGGTTTTTGCAAAAAAAGTTTCAATTAGTTAGTGTCCAACACATTTTTATGGAGGCATTTTTGCCATGCCCTGAATAAATATACAATGAAGAATTGATGATCTGCTTCCTGTTCTTTTGGGAGTTATATTTTCATGTGATTTTTATATTTTATATGAGTGTGGGAAAATTACAGATGTTTAATTAGTACACTGACAAAATAAAGTACAATGTAAATTAAAGGATGGAGGGTATTTGATTAGCACTGTGGAGAAAATAGGGTATGATGTAAATAAAAGACAGAGGGTATTTAGGGATAGGAAGGGGGAAAATTACTCTAGGTAGCAAGCAGTTTACCACTCAGGAAGTGGGAGGAAAAACTGTATATCAAATTGTCCCTCAACATAATATTTTAAAACTAACCATCTCCTGTACCTTGTCTGAATCAGGAATTGGGAGTTTCTAGCAGGGTGTTTCTGGATCAAGGGGCAACCTGAGGTTGTAGTTATTTCAAGGATCAACTCATGGATGTATTTCAAATTCATGGGTAAGTGTGCTAGAACCTCATATCCTCACTGGCTACTGAGGAGGCATTTTAATTCCTTCCATGTGAGCCTCTGCACAGTTCTTCTTGTAACATGGTGGGTCACTTTCTTTATAGTGAAACATCTTTCTGAAGCAATGTACCACCATCTCTGATGTGTGCTCTTGGTTAGACAAACTTCAGTATGGCCTGGAAGGATGCACAGAAGATGGAAATATCAGAAAGCAAGTGTCATTTAGGGCTTCAAAGTTTCAAACTTTGAAGGGTTGCAAACTTTGAAGTCTGCAACCACAATGACTATCATAAGAAACTTGGATTTTATTTTGCAGAGATGTCCTTGGAATGTGCTATAATTCATATTTTAAAACATTTATTCAAGTTAGAAAATAATATCTACTCAATCTACTCAAATTTATTTAAGTTGGAGGGTGGTCAAAAGAAAAGCAGATAGACACAAGGTTATTGTCATTGTAACAGTAAGAGAACAAGATCTATAGCTGGGTACATAATATTTACAGACATTTGGATAAAGACATATTTGGAATATATTTTAGGTATTCCTAAGAGCATTCACTTGTTTTCCACACTAAATGTCAATGCAGATAACACCTAGCCTTGTTATTTATCAAACATCAAGTAAGAGTATTTTCAATACTCATTCTGCACAATTAGAATTTAATCACTAGAGAATAGTAAATGCTTTAATTTTAATATCTATACCCTCACACTAAAATTGAGCCATGGTATAAATAAGTTACACATAGGAATAAGTCAAAATTTGGAAAAATGTTATAATTAATATGAATGGTGTTAATACAAAGAAAATTAGCATTTATTAAGATCTTGTGGTATGTTAGGCATTAGTTTAAAGACATTAATCATTAAAAATATTCAAAGCAATTATTTTTCTCATTATATAAAAATATGATATTCAGAGAAATGAAGTGACTTCTAGATTACCAATATAGCAGTTAGTTGAATCCACATTTGAAACTCAAAGTAGAGCAATTTGTTTTCATGTGGTAATACATGAAAGGAGGCATTTATGAAAGCCTGAGGGAGAAAAATGACTCTAAAACATAAGATAAACTTTAATTTAAAAGTTATTTTGTCATGCTATCTGACCATAATTGAGTTCAGACATTAAAAATGTTATCAAATGGAAATCACTGACTCACCTAAATCACCTTCACCTGACCTAGAACAGAGTCAATACTGGCAACTTCCATCAAACCCAGAGTAAGTAGCTTCTTAGTGAGGCAGTATTTGAAGATACAGGTACTGAATATACTACAGTTAATTTTTCTAAAGCAGCTAGCAGCAAAACAAGTTCACTCATGCACTTCCAAGATCCCACCAAAGAAAAATATTAATAATATTTTAAGAGTAAACTTCTGTGAAAAAAGATGCAACCTAGCTGGTTTGGTAAAGTTTAGGTGGAAAATTCAGATTTAGGTTGGAAAGCTCTTGCACAAGAGATTGCATCTCTATTTTCAAAAGGTCATTTGAAATCAGCAGATCCTCCTTCCCTATTTAACAGCTCACCTCTGTTTTCTTAATAGATGTGAACAGAGGGAGAAACAGTGGACTGGCAAAGCTGTGGATGTTGAAAGTTTTGCTCCAGGGATTACACAACACCCACTTGGGAATGGGAACCAGACCTTTGGGGACATGGAGGACAGGGCCCAGGGGAGAGGACTAAAAGGGTGGTCACTGTGACTGGCACTTGACATTTGAAGTCCACTGAATGTTAGTCATCCTTAGATAACAAGTAGGCAGTGCTGAGACTCATACACTAATCAACCCACCATTAATCAGAGTAATGGGATGAGTCTCCAGCATTCTTTGATGGAGCAGAGGGCAGAGTTGCAGCTTTAAAAGTTTTTAATGGCTTTGATTAAGGAAAACAAAAGCAGCAACATGGTATACACTCAGTAGCTCATTTTTCCTCTCATGGATGACTTGTGGATTAAAGGCACATCACATTAATCCACCCATGGCCTCCAGACCTACTGATGCTCCATCCTGACCCAGTGACTCCAAGGAAAAGGCAGGGATCCAGAAGCTCATGTTCACCAAGTTTCTGGTGTTGCACCCCAGAGCCCAATCCAGATGGAGAGTCCACCAAGCCTACACCCACCCTATGGCACTTGGGTAGCACCATGCCCTGTAACCCCCACTCCATCCACTGAGCCTGGTCCACAAACAGCCCAGTGCCCCATGGTGACATGAGTGTGAAGCACACACCAACTTTCCGAGGGCACCCAGAACAATAGCAGTTGAAACACCAGCAGAGCCCAACATCTGCCACCACCAGGGATGAATTTTGCCACCCACCACCTAGCACCAGTGTCTCAGGTGTTGGCACAGGGTCATGGCCAGGAGGGTCCCTGAAGCCTTACCAACCTGCTAGTTCAGGGTGCACTGTGCCACATCAAATTACCAAGGGCCCTGTACCCTGGCACTGGAGTGGGCAGGGATGAAGTGGCTCCCCTGCAGTAGGTCATGTTGCCTGGCCAGTCCTGGTGGCCACCCCTGCCACACCTGTGCCCTGACCAGCACTGAGAAGAAAGAGCACTGGCTTCACTGTCGCCTCTACCTGGGCAACAGCCACGGTTCCCCATTAAGGGTCCCTTCACACGTGCCACCTGTGCCAAAGCAGATGACCCAGAGAGGCGGTCCCCATCTGGATTCACCCCCTCCCACCCTCCTGCAATTTTGCAGCTGATCTTGCAGCTTCTCACACAGGCTTGAACCCTAGGGCACTGGGGTGGACACTGCAGACAGCTGCATCTCAGTACTCACTTAGGGAGGGGCATGCAGGACTGACTTCCATGAACAGGGTGCCCCCAGGTGCTGTGGGCCAGGTGGGACCAGAGCAGGTAAGGCAAGGGGAGGGAGTACTGTGGATCTTGGACCCGGGGCATGTGGGTTTGCCCTGGCATGTACCCAGGGAAGTGCCCTTCACCCATCCACAGTCTCAGTGCTTGGTAATGACATGCCAAGTTGGTGTAACATTTAATGAGAACTTAATGCAAATGTTTTTTTTTTTTATTCCAAGCAACAAGAGGCACCATGGGACTCAACCCCACCTGTGGAGAGTGGTGACAGAGGATGGGAGAGCAGTGACTGAGATTGGGTGTCTCTGAAAACCTCAGCTGTGGCATGCCCAGAGCCTGGGAATATTTCTATGCAAGGGTACAGGATGCTTAGCTGCTGTGGCAATGCCTTGCATGAGCAGACTTTGTGCAAGAGTCCTAATAGCTCTGACCTTGATCTCAGGCACACAGTTCCAGGAAAGGAAGGAATTCTTATGCTAGACAACCACAAAATTTCACCAGCTCTGCTTCCAGGTTCCTGACTGCCTTACATTAACATTTAGTAATGTACTTTGTTAAGAGCTACACAAAGCTCCTCTCATTGACCTTTCCAACTCTGGATTACAACTACAGAAAAACAAGGTAGGATGTCCTAATTTCTGACTTTCCTGAATATAAAGAATTGTATAGTCTTTAACCTGATAATGAGATATATATAAATAAAGATTGCTGGCATAACTCTTTAGATCTGCGTCTCCATCAGAGAGCAGAACTCCACCTGATCACAGCTTAATCTTCAAGGTCTGTGTCTGTGAATCTTTATTTTCCAACCCCCCTTCAGCCTTCGACAGATCAGAGAGTTTTAGTTGCACCCACCCAAGTTTCTGGGAGCAGACATGACTTTGATAGACTTTTTGCATTTGTAAAAATCTTGGTCATCTTCAGAAGGACAGTAAGATTTAAAAAAAAAGGGGGGACTGCAAAAAAAAAAAATCCCAATCAGAAATGTCCAATGTGTCATAAAGGATTTCATTGGGGTAATCAATGCAGAAATAAAAGACATGTCAGAAAAGCCAATTATGGGTCACCTCCTGATCAAAGGTCAAAGGAAGAGGAACCCTTCTCATCTGCAGATGCAGATGTCTCCTTCAGAGATGTTTCCAGTTCAAACAGAAGCTCCTTCCACAAACACTTTCATGCTACTAAAGGGATTAGATTTGATTAACACTGAAGATGCTCACATATATCTCCCTGGGGAAGTTTATAAAATTCTTACCCAAACTCAAGGACCTCTAGCTAACAGTAACTTTGGTTTAATTTTGTCCCACTCTCACAGTGCTAAAGAAGGAAAATCTATAATTTCTGAAGTGAATGATTCTGATTACACTGGTGTAATAAACATTCAAGTTTGGTCTCATAGGCCTTTAATTCTCCCCAAAGGATCCTCCATAGCTCAATTAATTGTCATTCTTATATTACTACCCAACAACCCCTAAGTGAAAGAAGAAATAAAGAATTTGGTTCCAGTAGTATAGGAGCATGTTTACCTATTACTGAAAATAGATAAAAATTAACCCTTTGTTTAAATGAGCAATCATGGGGCTATTTGACACCAGTGCTGACACCAATTATATGTGTCTCAATGTGGCCTTGTGCGTGGCCTTTTCAGAGAGTAATCCTTTGGGGCATCAGAGGAAATAATAAACAGGTGTCTAAAAGGTCTCTATGTTTGCAATGCTTCACCCCTTCCAACCCACAAGTTATTACATTCAACCATATGTTATGACTATTCACTTTCCTATAAGAGGCAAAGACATCTTACACAAGTTACAAATGCCTATGGAATTGCCTTTTTTATAGTTGTCTCTGTGGAGTAGACCACCTTCCTATGAAGGTGAGAGGTCACCACTCCTGTCTGGGTAGAACAATGGCCATTGTCTAAGGATAAGGTGGCAGCTGCAGAAATTCTCATTCATGATCAGTTAAAATTGGGACATAGTGAACCTTTTACCAGTCCATAGCATACACCCATTTTTATCATAGACAAGTAATCAGGGAAATGGAGATTATTACAAGATTTAAGAGAAATTAATAAATGTATAAAAATATGGGTCCACTTCAATGAATTGATTGCCTAATCCTAATTTAATTCCTCAAGATTTTTCTTTATATTTAGTAGACTTAAAAAACTTTTTTTAACTCTTCCTCTCTTTCCTGATGATTAAGAAAAAATTGCCTTCAGAGTTCCTGTTTTCAATCACATAACCTGCTGATAAATATCAGTAATAAGTTCTTCCTCAAGGTATGTTCAGTAGACCCACATTATATCAACATTTTATGAATAAGGCTCTTCAGTGTTTCTGATAATTATTCCTACATATTCTTGTTTATCATTACATGAATGATGTACTTATTATTGGGTCAATACTTACAGAACATATTTTAAATAAAATGCAGCACATTCTATTACAATCTGGCCTCTATGTGGCCACAGAAAAAAATTAACAATCGCCCTATTAACTAATAAGGATGTAAAATATTCCAATTTTATTCCATTCTTCATGTTGCAAAACTGACACTTTCTTCCAAATTCTTCTTAGTTCATTTACAGCAAATTTTATGACATTTTAATTGAGCTCCACCACATATTTCTTTAACTACTGATAATGTTGTCACCATTTTTAGCTGCTGAGAAAACAACATAATCCCATCAGCTTTTCCAGTTAACTTCTTCACTCACTGCAGCTCTTCAGCATGTTAATGAGAAATTATTTACAGTTCTTATAGATAGGTTTCCAACACTCAATGTTCTTTAATCTCTAATAATCTTTACAGGAAAACCTTATGCCTTTACTAAAGCTGTTGCCATTTAAAATAAAATCTTGTATGTGATAGAGTGGTCATATTCTCCTCACTTTTCAGGAAAAAAATGTTCTACCTTATGCTGATATATGTATGTTCAGTTGATCTCAGAGAGTTGCCATTATATTTTATCTCTAACAGTAACAGATATTCATGTAATTTATCTTACTTATAGAAAGACTTAACCTTTACAGTATTTACAATTCATATTCTCAAGCTGTCTTAACTAAATTTTTAGCCCCTATTACTTTTCACGCACCTCAGGATGAGTGCCTTTACTTGTGTCAAGTCGCCCATGCTCCTTCTATAATCTCCTCCATTCTATTTTCCAGTGGGATTACTGTCTATAATGATGGAGGAAAACAACAGGGATCATTATCTATATTCACTGATAAAAAATGGACTGATTATTACACATTGCCTCAAGCTTCTCCTCAGTGAACAAAATTAGCTGCAATTATTTTGACTTTTGATATGTTTCCCACAACATTAAACATCACTACAGATTTTCAGTATACAGCCAAACTGATACCTCATATTTCCTCTGCAATTTGGTCACCTCATTTGGATTCTAATGTGTTATCCCTGCTTATTACTCTTCAATCTCTTTTACAGGATTATACAGTTGTAGTATTTCTTCCTCATATATATAGCCACACTAAGATTTATGGACATCTCACTGAAGGAAATGCTCATGCTGATGCTGCTATAAAATCACTTTATCCTCTCTTTTGAGATGCCATGGTATCACACAATTTTTCATCAAAATGTTAATTTTTTAATGAAGACCTTTTCTGTTTCCTTTCAACAGGCCCATATCATTGTTAATAATTGCTCTCATTTCAAACCCTTTTGTTTCCCCACTTAGGAAACAGTAACCCCTCGAGGTGTATATTATAATACACTTAGGCAGATAAATATAACTCGTTTTCCTACTTTTCACCCCTATTTCTTTTTACATGTTACCACAGATACATCCCCAGGTCTTATATGGATCAGTGTACCTTGTTCAGAGATGGTCTCAGCCTGTATCTCTCATGTGCTCCTTTGCACTGCCACCTTGGGCAAACCTTATTGTTTAAAAACTGAGAATGCCCCTACTTATACTTCTAATTCCTTTGCTAACTTTTGCAATCAATGGAATATAATTCTACCCTGTGTTATTCCTCACAATCCTAATGGGCAGGCTTTATTTGAACGTTCACATCACACACTTTAAATGTGCCTTTTAAAAGAAAACAAAAAAGGGAATATAGTCATGCTCATGTTAATAATGCTCTCTATATTGCCTTGTTCATAACAAATGCTCTTAATGTACAATATGAAGAAAATGCACATCGTTGGTCCTCTGTCTTGGACAGATACTTTTCCCCTAAGGAATTCCTACCAAAGATTTAGGTAAAATACCAAGTTCCACCAGATCCAATATGGCAGGACCATGAACCTTTAATTACATGTGAAAGAGGATAGGCTGCTGTTATTACTCCTACAGGTCCTGTCTGGATTTCTGCCAGATGTGTGAGATCCATCAATCATCATGAGTTGGCATCAAGGACATTTCAATGTGATTCCCAAATTCTATTTAACTGTGGACCCTATTTCAAAGAAGGAACATCCAATAAGAACAAGAGACCCAAGAAACTCTCAGACTTCCAATCATCTAATAACTTGGGGGATATGAATATTTTAACAACATCTCAGCAATTTCTAGCCCAGATGGATTTAAAATATAGTCTGGAAAAGTTGGTTACAGTTCTGTTTGCCAAACTTACCCAGAATTCCCCAATTATACTGACAATTATTGTTTTATTTCTGTGTGGTTGTATCCTTGCTGGTGGTGCCCAACTACTTAGGAAAAATTGTTAATTCTTTTGAAATTTGTATCATTAATCTATTCTTGATAATATTGCAGCTATTGATTACTTGCTGATGTCACATCATAAGAGAAGCCAGAATTTAATAATTTGTGTTGTTTCCTTTTAACTAATAATAGTAACCCCATTTAAAGGTAATTGGATCATCTTGAGGACATTGTAAAGAAGGTGCAAAAAGAGGGTGGAAGATGGGATTTTTTAGATTGGTTAACCTCATAGCTACCAAATTTTACATAGATCAAAGAACATTGAATGGAGAATATTTATTGATATTTGCCTTATTATACTGTGCTTATTTTTGCCAAAGTTTGCCTTGCTTTCTCCCTCAATTTTCCTTGAACAGGAGATAAGTCATGTTTATTCTAAAGGCCATACAAAACAAAAAGGGGAGTTGTAGTGATTTCTTATCAGTCAATGTACAGAGGAGGAAAAGTCCTTTCAGTTGAGCAAATGCCTCAGGACACAATAGATGCTCTGTTTGAATGACTTAGAAATGCTCTGCAACTCCTCAGTCCTTGAGGCCTAGAGACATTATCTTATTATAATAACCATTGATCTTACTGGACTCCAAGAAGCAAGCAAGTAATGTGATCTGGACATGAACAAAGATAACTGTAATATGTAACCTAGTGTAACTTAATATGACCCTGGAAAAGATAATAAACTGGACTGGCTTTCCCATGAGAGCTACTTCTTGCTCTTCACTAAACTGTATGCTTGCCTCTTTGCTAGCTCTCCTCTTAACCCACATAACTGGACACCAATTAATCTTTACACACCAACCTGCGAGTCTAAGCAGGAAAGAAAATGTGGGGAAGCTGAGGCCTGACAACAGCAGGCAAGTGATCTCCAGCACTGTTGGTGGTGCAAGCATGAGGTCACAGAAGCCACTCCTCAACATTCAGGTTGCCCAAGGCCCAGAGAACACCTCTGGGGAAAGAGAGAAAGTGCATTCTCCAACTGGAGATTGGAGCCTCCATGCCCTTCATACCTGTCATACCCTAAGCCTGCCCCTTCCACTTTGAATAGAGTTGCTCTCCCATCTTTGGTTCTCAGGGCACAGAAGCACTGGAAACCTACTGAGGCCATTTTCAGAGTGGAACAGATTGCAGTTGAATGACTGGGAGATCCCAGATATGACTTTCAGTCAGTTACCTCACTCCATTGAATCTTGAGAGAAAGAACTGCAAATGTAACATGTGGCAGGTGGACATTGTATGAGGAATTTTTTTTTCCTGCCATGAAATATCAGTCCTGGGACCCCAGACACCATGAGCCATCACCGCTTCCCTTTGCCTGTTTAGATTTACTGATATTATCTGGCTGAGTTGCTGAGGCATTCCATAATTTAGGAAAAATAACTTGGCCCAGGAGAAATGACTTCCTCTACCTCCCCCATAAATGAGATGGTAGGCAAGATTCATATTCTCCACTGGGTTGTGTCTTTTACCCAGATATCTCCAGATTAGAAATTTTCCAAGGAAAATGTCAGGAGGAGAAAGAGGAGTGAGGAAGAAATCAGCATATTGTGATTGGAATGGCTAGGGTTCCAGTTGTGAATGATCCCAGAAATCTCACTTTGTCCTGACAACCTGAGCATATTCTGAGTCCGATATATGCCTGCCTCTCCTCCTGTCCCCTGGCCTCCATGCTTACTGACATTATTTTCTGCTCACTGATCAGCTACAATCCTTTTCCTCCTTCAATAGACAGTGATAAACATTTCCTCTCATGACGCATCCCTAGATTGTGGGTCTTGACGTGCACGAAAGGTTCCTTGCAGGATTGCTGTGAATAGAAAGATGAAGAATTCCTTCAAAATTCATTGGCTTTGTCTGGGGCTGGGTTTTCTGCAGAGAATTTGACAGAGTCAGTGTAGTAGATGATCTAAAGGGTACCTAAAAGGTTTCCTCTGGAGCTGAAGAAATAGCTTGTTTTGGAGAGCACTCACCTAGCAGGCACAAGGGCCAGGGTTCAAATCTCTGGCCCCTTGAATGGGGGAAAAAAAGAAAACCTCTGCTTTATATTCCAACCCTCCCTCATCTCAACTTTTTCTCCTCATTTTATCCACTGAATTTCCACAGTTGAACGAGTACCAGTTGGACATGCAAGCATTTTCCAATCAGAATTTCAGCATGAAGCTTCAGTGAAAGTTAGCAGTGCTTCCCAAGTAACCTGCATTTCTAAAGAGAACATGTTCCTTGACATGAGTCAACTCTCAGGAACTCATAGGTTAGATCATTCTCATGAGTAGACTCATCGGGGTATATCATCAAGTTCTTGAAGAAGACAATGCTCACCAGGTTGCAATGGCAGTAATTTCAAAATGACAACTACACTAGTCTTTGGCAATTATCAGACTTCTTGGGAACATTCCAGACTCCATGCAAGTGAAGTGGACTTGCACACATCATCACTTTCCATGTGAACCTCAATGTCATCTGGAAAGCAAGAGGTGAGGACCAAAGATAGCCACTATTGGCCCTGGCTTCTCTCAGTCAGTTTTTCTTTGCATCAGACTGTAAGTGACTTGAAGTCAAATTGTATGCTTTGGGGATGAATACATGTTAGTTCCTGCTGATAGCATTCAAAACATAGCAGCATCTAATATTATCCAGTGGAGAAACTGAGAAAACATTCGTCCATGGAACAGGGGGAATTTGCAACCTAGTCTTCCAGTATCATTGGAAGTCTAGTGTCAAGTGTTGTAAAGCCCTTTTATAATTGTTGTTAATTTTGATGGAGGTTCTGAAGAGATACAGTGTAGAATTGGTGAAGGATATGATGTTCTCATATGCACCATGGTTCTGGGAATGAGTGGACTGTGCCTTGCAGGGTCAATCCTGCAATTATTTGAAAGAAGCATTATTTGAAAGAAGTCACACTGAAATAAAAAAGCAGAGACATTAGTCATGTGTTAAATGCTACAGAATATCTATTATATTTTAGGGTGTCTTATGGATATTGCATTAGTCATAAAGGCCATAGGACAGCTAATTTATGAGTTTTAGATGCTACTATATGAATATTGTGTAGTATTAAAAGGCCACAACACAGCTATTTCTGTAGCTTCATGCAGGGTGACTTCCTCCAGAAGATCACAAAGTGGACACACAGAATTAGAAACTCCCAATGAGATGTCTGAAAGGCCCCGCCTCAGCCAGGTGAGCACAGTCAGTACTAACATTACATTCCCCTTTTGGACCTTAGATGACAGACATGCTGTCCACGTCTATGACCTGTCTCCCAAGACCTACAGCCCAGGATAAATATGAATATTAAAAGTAAACCCCAATAGAGAACGATGTAAAAAGTACTGAAAGGCCCACCTCAACAAGGAAGGTCTGAGAAACTTTTCACACCCAAAGAGAAGTCTATAGGGATAGGAATTGAATGTCATTTGAGATTATGGATGGGGTCCTGGAACAGGAAGAGGCAGAACTGAGAATCCAAAGGAAATGCAACTGCACTTAGTGATAGCACACTAGTGTTTGTTCTTCATGACACCTTTTCTAGGATGCTAACCCATCTGAGACAGTGCACATAAATCATATCAATAGAAAAATGAGGATGAGGCTACCTGGGAAATCTCTGCACTTTCTTTGCAATTTCTTTATAAAGATAAAAACTACTCAAAATAAATCCTTAAGACATGGTTATGTTTTCAAACACTTGGTTGTTTATACAATTATAATTGCTGATAAGTGACATTCTAACTAGTTGTGTATTTTACTAATAACCCCAAAATTATTTTAACAGAAAATTAAACCATTCTATCTAATATATAATTCAAGATAGCACCACTTTTATAGGTTTTATGTTGAAATAAAAACACACATAGGTCAACTTATATTTTTATGCAGTCAATAGGTACTAGGTGTGGCTTCTAAAACTTGACCACTTGCACTAGAGGAAAAAATAATATTTTAGAAACTATTTCAACTAATGACTGAACTTCCTCAAAAGAGGGATTTTCACTGTGACTGGGTCACTTATCCCAAAGAATCATTATTCATTTTTTATTTCTATTCATACACTTTAGCAGTAATAAATTCAAATTGTCATTTGACAAATAGTCAAAGACAAGAAAAAGATAAACAGGAGTGGCAAACACAGTCAATGGTGCCTAGTAAGCAGAACAGGTTAGAAGAACACCAGAGTCCATCACCTCCACAATGCTCTGCAGGAGGTGGAGAAACTGGGGAAACATTGCACATGGGTAATATTAGATGCTGCTATGATTTGGAAAATTAATTTTCCTTTTAGAAATCACAAACAATTATTGGAGGCCCAAACTCTTAAATGGTTCCAAATTGAGTTGAGCTTCTAAGTGATTTTATTATCACTATCTGGTCATAAAATTTATGATAAGTAAAAGATCCAGGTGCTGGGGATGTAGTTCAACAGAAGAGCAATTGTCTAGCATGCAGGAGGCCCTGAGTTCAACCTCCAGAACCACAAAAGAAAAAAAAATCTTTGTCTTATTTACATAATCATGTACAAAATGAATAATCACTTCTTTTACCAAAATGTGTTGGACCTGAAAGAGTGGACACTCTCAAAATAAAAATATTCTCAGAGTGGATCACACAGCTAGACTATCATAAACAGTAGTGCCTCATCATAAAGCATGTTCGTATTAAGAATACATGAAAACAAAAAAGCCTTTGCTGACTGTTGACAAGAGAAAATGAATATGGTCTAGCTTAGGAAAGGACACATTAGAAGCTATAATACATCAAATTCTCCAGGACAAGCCAGGCAAGTTGAAAACAAGTTCTATTACTGCAGCACTTCACAGGCTAACGAAGGGGGATGACATATTTGGGACCCACCTGGGAAATTAGACAAGACTCTGCCTCAAAATAAAACATTCAAATGGTTGGGAATGTATGTAGCTCAGTGCTTGCCTAGGACATGCTACTATGGTCACTTGGTTTAATTCTCACTGCCAAAAAATGGTGCAGGTCAGACATTTGATCATAGAACAGGGCAGAAGTCATTATGCCAACCTCCCAAAATGATCAAACAAATTTACACTATGTTCAGCTCATAATATAACATGTCAAACCTCTGCTTCTACTCATTCAAATTTGATAACCTTTTAAATATAATAAAAATTGTATGTACTTTGTTAATAAATTCAACAAATATGAGAGTTACACATGACTTTGAATCAGAAAGCCATAGGGGCACTGGTGTTATGTTAAAACCTAGTCATGGCACTTTCTGTGACAATAGATCCATCCCCTTGATGGCAAGGAATAAGAGAAAAACTTTCTGATGAATATACAACTTTAGGAAGACAAATAGATACACTTTCTAAGTTTGACTGTGTCTCCACCAGCTCTGAAGCAGTCAGACACCAATACTGGACACTATGCTGAGGCCTCCAGAATGCTGGCACATGTGGAGTGGGCAGGTCCAAACATGCACTGTGCATCCATCTGTCCAACCCCAGCACCACCTGAGAGTTGGGCACGTGCAAAAAACACCAGTGGTCTAGGCATTTCCTGCATCGATCTGCCCAGTGTGAACTCCCCTTGTCTGAGTTCCAAACCATGAGAGATCTGCTTTAGGGGCCAGAGACACCTGTGTGGAGGAGATCCCAGGAGAGCAAAGCACTGCTTCTGGCCCTCATGTCCTTGTATTTGAGCACTGGTGAACACGAGAGGCGATGTGGTCTGGTGACAGTTGCTGCGGAGGTCCTGGGGATACAGACTCCTTCATGTCCCCACTGTTCCCCAGGGACAAAGCCTCCTGGTGCCAGGTGTATTTAGTTTGCTTTCCTGGGTCGGGGATGATGCCTTGCAGGGTGAGTTTCAGGAGGCCTTTTTGGAGGGTGCTCACTAAAGGGTCTGATGTGCTTAGGGCTTTCACATGATGGGGTCATTTTAAAGTGTCCACTTAGGGGACAAGTGTGGCTCTGCCCTCCAGGCTGGGCCCCCCTACCTAGCATGGCAGTGAGTGGCCCTTGACTTTTGACCCTTGACCCTCTCCAGGGTGTGTGCTACTAGGAGCTGCCTGTCCACCCCCACACTGTACCAGACCAGTGAGGGTTCATCTGGGAGCCCCCTTTTCCATGGTCTGCTAGTACATGCTGGGGACTATGGCCTGGGCA
The DNA here is from genome assembly GCF_902686445.1 of Sciurus carolinensis. Lineage (NCBI taxonomy): Eukaryota > Metazoa > Chordata > Mammalia > Rodentia > Sciuridae > Sciurus > Sciurus carolinensis. The sequence continues at coordinate 18,743,870 of NC_062227.1, read as the reverse complement.
GGTACAACTTCTGGCCAGATGGGTGGGATTCCTGGGAGAGCCAGGGGTCATGGGAGAACAAGAGATCTGCATTTTGCAGATCTGTTTTTAGGGGGAGGGGTGCAGGAAGCAGAAATTCATGCAGAGTGGAGGGGGCTTCAGTCTGAACCATGCTGAGTTCTGCCAACAGGAAGCAGATTCACCTGGTGAACTATGTGGAGGATTACCTGACCTCTATCCATTCTCTGCTTTACACCTGAAGAGAAAAGTCTCGGTGATGCAGGAAATTGAAGCAAAATGCCAAGAAATCCTGAAAGAACTGGATGAACATTATGAGAAGTTGAAAAAAGAGACAGATGGTGCCCAAAATTGCCAAGTGCTGTGCTGCATCCAGAGAGTCCTTATTTGCTGCCAGGAGCTGGGCAATGAGAAGATTCAGATCCTGAGTCAGATGGTGGAGCTGGCAGAGAGACAGACCAGACAAGTGAACAGTCATGTGGAACACTTTGAGTCACCTCAAGAGATCAAGGACACCACTGGCAACAGCTTCAAAGCTGGCCAAGAGAAGACAAAGAACAAGACAGTCACACAGGCAGAAAAGCTGAATTACAAGCATACCCTGTGGCCACTCAACAATGTGAATCAAGTGATGAATATATCTAATAACAATCATGACCTTGATGACATCACCTCAGGAACACTGAAGGGAAGCAACACAAAGACCTCAAAGAACAGGCTTCAGGGCCAAAGCGCAGAAGGAAGCAAACCCTGCAAACTTTCCCAGCAATGCAAATGAGCCAACATACTGTCTCTACAATCAGGTGGCCTATGGAGAAATGATACCTTGTGGAAATAGCAAGTGCCTTCACCAGATGGTTCTACTTCTCCTACTTAGGACTCAGTTACAAGCAAAAGGACAAATGGTATTGTACCAAGTGTCAGGACAGAAATGAGAAAATAATGGGCAAAGCATTGCAGAAGTCCAAAAAAAAAAAAAAAAAAAGAAAGAAAGCCTTAAGAGATACTTTGTGGACATTCTCTAGTAGAACAGAATCAGCAGAATCAGCCAATATCTGTATTGCATTGCCACCTATGTTGAGGAGTGTGAATTGTCAAATGTGTATTTTCAAGAAAAGGTGCAGTTACCTTCTTTTGGAGGGCAGTGATTCAGCATTTTGTTTTCACTGGTCAAGTGTGAGAACAGTGGACTGTGGATCGAAATTTTAGGATCTACAAATTATAGGTTTGAATTAAACACTTTAAAAAAAGTGTCCACATACCTTCCTGAAGTCCTGCCCCCCACGTTGATTGTAAGTGGTTTCAGAGTCTGAGCCTTTCACCTTGGGTTCCTGATTTTGGACCTTCAGCTCCCTGAGACATTGATCTGACTGGGGGATGGATCTTTGAACAGCCAATGTGTGCATCACACTCAACAAACAGAATATGCTGTGTACTCTTAGTGTGCTCAAGCATCCTGCAACACATTACCTGAAGGAAAGACTGCTGAGGAGGAGAGAAAGAATGGCATGTTGATCAGGAAGCTAGGAAAGCCCTGCCACTAGTGATCCTGATTGAAGACTACCTTTACAGGTTTCCTCAGGTACATTAGAATTAGAATATCCTCGACACCCAGGATACTGGTTTCCATGGAAAATGATCATGTACACAGTGTTTATAAAAGACACACTAGCAAGGTCAAAGCTTCAAATAATAAAATAACTTAAGAACCAAATTGTTGCTAAGGCATCCAACCATTCAACTTAACATCATTTTGAGTCTAAGGTATGAGTGCATACCCAGGGCTCTGAACTATGAAAATCTCTACTCATTGACCTTCTATAAGTGTAGTTATGGGCCACAGATTCATGTAGTCCCATCTTTGGCTCTCTTGCCTTTGCCTAGAGCACTCCTAAGTGATGGACTTGCAGAACAGTTTTACAGAATTTGTTTTCTGCTATTCCAAGCAGAAATTTTAGCACATGAAAATATCTTACCATAAGCAAACTAAGTACAAATACTAATTAATTTAAGTTAGAAAGAGGGCTAAAGTCATTGAACGTCTGTTTTGACTTGCCTTCCTTTCTTCATATACTTTCTTTTTCCCTTGTGCTATAGCACTTTTTCACAACTAGATTCCTACTGAATTACCATTAAACACAGTTTTTTTCTCTTATTTCTTTTTGTTGTGCTTGGGATTGAATCCAGTATCTTTTATATGGGAGGTATGCACTCTACAAACCAAGTTATATCTCCAGTCACTACTTTATTTTTAATAAGGCTAGTAGTATGTACTTTGTTAATAAAAAGTACCAGTGCTATGAGAATAGTTGGACTGCAAATAATCAAGATAGCAGCTCTTTATCTTTCTGGGGTACACATACCTCAGGGGGCCACCCACCTTTACTCTCAGACCATTTCTGATTGTGTCTCCATTTAACACTTTTAGCATATAATTAAATCCTTGTGTAAGTGTATTGCTCCTGTTTGTAACCCATAAAGAATGGGTGCATTACTAATGTGTCCACTCTTTCTCCCTATAGCCTGTTACAGGGTTTGCTACAATATTAATATTTTATGCCCAATTGTTTGCTACATTAATACCCATTGTTGAATGGTAATTTAAATTATTTAATCTTCTAGAATTAGAGATCTAGTTAGATTTTAATGTAGGTGGCCCATGGATAATGTATTCTTAGATTTCTTCATCCATTGTTAAAGCAACTCTGGTCCTAGCCATAGAGGAAACCCTTGCTCTAATTCTTCATACTGGGTGACTTCAGTTTTATTACTAAGCAGAAAATACTCGAAGTGTGGTATACTTGTTTTGCACTCTGTTGAAAGTACTATGTAAGCAGAAGCCTTGTTATATCAGAAATACTTTATTAAATGCATAAGGCATTCAGCCAATGTTCATTGAACTTACCATGTTCAACATATAAACTGCTTTCATCATCCTTTGGGTTCACACCTCCTGCAGGCATGACATTAGAACCAACACATTTTTTTCAGCCTCAAAGATGAGAGGTCTCCATGTGCTGCCAGTATTGCCATAAAACACTGAGTACTTTCCTGACACCTGTTTTTTTGTTTGTTTGTTTGTTTGTTTGTTTTGTTTTTTTTTGTTTTTTTTTTTTTTGCAGTGCTGAGGATTGAACCCAGATACTTGTGCTTGCCAGACAATCACACTATCAACTGAGCTATATCACCAGCTTGTTATTTAATTTTTAAAAATGTTTAGTAATTTTCTACCACCTGTGCTATGTAATAGGTTCTGATCCTGGTTTGTAGAGCTAAGTGGAGTTTGTTTCTTGTTTCTCATTTTTTCCACAGTGTCTGGTAAAACCAAAGTTAATATCCTACTAAATGTGGAAATGTTTTATTCTGCAGTTTTATTTATTTGTACTGTTTTTGCTGGGTACATCACCTCTACCCACTCCCCAGCCCAAAAAACAAAAACAATAACAAAACAGTAAAACAAATACTACTGCTTAAATAATAATCTTCAATGTTGTTAATTTCTCTATTTGAAAACAGAAACAGCACATCAGCATTTCCTTATTAATTTAAAAAAACATTTAGTTTGTTGAGAAGATGATAATTGTATTAAGCTGTGAAGGTTGCTACAAGAAGATACCAAAAACTGGGGATCTTATAAATAAATTTATTTCTCATGACTATGCAAACTAGGAAGCCCAAGATCAAGGGATTCAGTATCAGATAGAGCTTGCTCTGTTTCACATGAGCAATTTCTTACTGTCCTCACGTGGTGGAAAGGGGCAAGATAGCTCTCCCTTAATGACCACCCAGTGAACATAACTTATACCATCACAGTGGTGATTAGGTTTCAACATGTGTGTTTTAGGAAAAACACACACTTGCAGACCACAGCAGTAATGCTTTATACAATACAATGAGTTTGAAAATGAAGGGCTAAATGTAAGACCCCAGAATCCAAAAAATCACAATCCACCAGGCATCACCTACCTTTAAGCCCAGTGAATCAGGAGACTGAGGCAGGAGATTACAATCTTGAAACCAGCCTCAATAACTTATCTAAAACATAAAATATGACTGGTAATATAGCTCAGTAATAAAGTGCCCTTGGATTTTATCCCTATTAGCAAAGTAAGCAATAACCATATGTCTCCATAATTTATAAATTGGGGAAATTAAAAGTGATATTGGGCCAGGTACAGTAGTACATTGTGGGGGCGTCCGGAATTCCATCCAGTGCTTGACAAAGATCCTCTGGAGGATGATTGCAAAGGCTCATCCTAAAAGGAATTGCCGGATGTTTTCTCCAAAGAATGGTGTTTTCTCTGATAATATATTACTCATTTCAGTCTGAATGGATTGCTTAAGGGGATGAAGGGAATACAACAAAAATTCCAGAAAATAATACCTACAATCTGAAAAACAATGGGTCTTTACCACTAACAAAATTAAAAATAATTTTGCAACCATACAATGAGTCCCTGAAAGCCTCTGGAGAAAATAGTTGTAGATCTGCCTTTGTCTCCAACAGGCTGGTTAAATTTTAATGACGGTTTTGTTCATGTGTGGTGGTGAGGTAAAAGAATAAGGTTTCATAACATTCCTTCCTTCCTACAAAGAATATGTCACCCCTATAATAAATGTTGGCACACAATTACAATTGGGACCGCTGCCCTACTGTACCCCTTAACTCAGCAATTCAGATATTAACCAGATGGACCTAGTAGAGATAGTCACATGAGATTACTTGACTATTGTTTTAACCACAAGATTAATAATAATAGTCTTAGGTCACATAGAGTTTAGATATTAAAGAAGTAAATATTGTATTAGTTCACTGACGTAGTTAGATATTCTTAAAACAATTGTGATTAGGTAAGGATAATCTGTAAGTTTACTGTTTTCTCATAATTTTCTGTTCCTTGTTAAAAACAATTTCTGCCTATGCTTTGAAAACTTCTTTAATATTAACCACAAGACTGCCATTATAGCCTGAAGAAAATTGTATATAAACCCAGCCTTCCCCAGAATAAAGTGGGATTGATTGCACCAGAACTAGAGTCTGAGTCTTTCATTCTCCATCCATCACCGATGCTGTCTCCCGTGCCCTGTTTACCAGTGTGGAACCCATGGACTCCTGCTAGGGCTGGACCCCAGCAGTACATGTCTATAATTCCTGTTACTTGAGAGAGAGACAGAAGGATCACAAGTTCAAGGCCATTCTGGAAAATTATAGTGAGACCCTATCTCAAAAAAAAAAAATGAGCATATAGCTCAGAGGTAGACTGTCCTTAGGTTCACTCCCCATTGCCACACGCAAACAAAAATTCTTGGAGTTGACAAAGGCAACAGAGAATCCTCTAATTTGCTGAATCCTGTGTCTATTGGAATTCAATTTTAAATTAACATAAATGTCTTTTTGGTACTGTTTCCCTGTTTTCATTTGAGTGATTACATATTGAGAAACCCTGCAGTCAAAACTCTATATCCGGGGTTAATATAATAAGAGTAACTTATCCTCTAGAGAAAAGTGAAAAAGATAGGCAATACTTCAAACCACGGTTCTAAGAAATGTGATCTGGGACCAGTGACATCAAATTTCAAAGGAACTAACTAGTACAAATTCTCAGGACCAACTTAGCAAACCATCTGCATGATTCTCATAACATGCTAAAGACTGAGATCCATAAGTTCAAACCACAATCTTTCAAGGGTTTTATTTTAATATAATATATGTGATTTAGATAAGAGACTGAGTAGAAAATAGGCTTGCTTTTTCAAAAATACTCCATTTAAAATATTGCCAATGTCTGTAATGGTTGAGGAAATTGCGCTTATTGTTCAGAGACATACTGCAGTATTTCTTGCTCTGTGAAACTTTCTTAACCCTCTCTGCCACAGAATGCTGTTGTTACATTGCTGCACATGGTTCCTGGTGACAGGTACCTTGTGTGTTTGTGGATATTACTGAGATGACTACAGAAGCAGTGCTCTCCCCACAGGAAGACTGTCCTGAGCTGTGTGCATCACAGCTGCTGTACTGGGTATTGACTGTTAGTAGGTGTTCTTTGTTTTTTTTCTTTTTCCTTCTGAAGCTGCTCAACCAAAATACCAAGTGGATAGCAGACTTCTGTGGTTCCCAAGTATTTTGTACCTCTATTATCTGAAACTCCCTAACACTTTCAGAAAAGGTGACAAAGTTTATATAATGTTATTTTACAAAAAGTCTTTAGAAATAGCAACCCAGACTCTAAGTGAATATCACCCTTGCAAGACACATAACAAGTGCAAATATACACACTTTTCTGTAGCCTACCACTTCTTGCACAAAAAGTATTCACTGTGAAATACTGAAGAGCAAAAACATTTTATCCAAAGGTTGTTTTTAACTGCTTAATTCAGTAACTATTGGAATCTAAGGAATTGTATTGCAACTGAAAATAAGTTATGTCAATATACTTTTCTAAAATCATTTAATCTTAAGTGAATACTTCAGAAATTCCTGCCATGTTTAATGTTAAAAATAAACATTGGTATGGGGAGATAGCTCAGTTGGTAGAGTTCTTGCCTCACAAGCACAAGGTCCTGGGTTGAATCCATAGCACTGCAGAAAATAAATTAAACAAATAAATAAATAAAACGTGTTTGTACAGTTCAAATCCAATTGGATATTAACTCAACTATAATCTCTAATGACTTTAAGTCATAGTATATTTGCATATGTAATAAATATACATAATTTATATGCCTCCTTTTTACTTCATCTTACAATACATTATCAAAGACATTTATATGGTTGTTTTCAGTATTTTTTCTCACTTAATTCACTTAAAATATCTTGCCTGATAAAAGATGTTACCCACTGCTGATGCCTACATCTGTTTTTCCCTCTTCAGCTGGCTAAGTCATTTTAATAAATAAAGTGCACAGATCATCCCTTTGCTCACTGAAGTCACAAATTCCTGATCATATGTTAATGTGGTATTAAATTAGAAATTATATTTAAAGTGTACAAAAGTCATTCTTTTTAAAACTTATTTTTCAAGTAGTCTAAGAGCTGGGAGGACATGAAGAAGAGAAAGAAATTTAAAGCCACCTATACCACTTATTCTTCATTTAGTCAAATTCACATAGGCTAAATTAACCAGTTCTTTTTCTTCTTCTTTTTTTCTCTTTGATAGTGCTTGAGATAGGACCCAGGGCTTCACCCTTGCTAGATGAGCACCCTACCCCTGGACTACATCCCCAGCTTATTTTTAATTTTGAAACAAGGTCTCACTAAGTTGTCTAGCTGACTTCAAACTTGTGATGGCCAGTCTCTCTTATTCTTTGGTATCACCTGCCTGTACTATCTCATTATTGCTACTCTGACAGCTGTGTTCTCATTTAATTTGTGTTGACATTTCTGTCCAAAAAGGTTGTGAGAAGGTTATCAGTAGCACAAAACCTAGCACAGTCACCTGCTAGTGGTGGCCACTCAGTTGAAAAGCAGTGAGTGGAATTTCCACAATATGCATTCAGGGAAAGAAGGAAAAAATATAGCTGATTGAGTCATTAAACAACTGTGTATTACATTGTAGGATGTACTGGGAATGAGGAGAATTAGCAGGCATTAAGTCTTAAAAGGTCCATGTCTTGGAAGCCATGTTTTAATAAGCTATATTCATAATGCAAGATGCAATTAAGAAATACTAGTAGAAACTTTTAATTAGTTTGGTCAGTCCCTTATGTTTTACAGAGAGGTTATTAATTGTAACTTGGAAATTATACAATATTGAATATTGATAGACTAAGTCTTAAATAACAAAAGTATTAACAAATTAAGATTTTTATAGACCAATAACCATTTCTAATTTAATTCCTAGAATAAAGAAAATGATGTCTCTGACTAAAATTATGAATACTCTTCTATGGTTTTAAACCAATAAAGATATTCTTTATTATAAACTAAATTTATCAAAATCATAGTAGGTAGGTTGGGATGTAGCTCAGTGTTAGAGTGCTTACCTAGCATGTGCAGGCCCTGGTTTCAATTCCTAGCACCACCAAATATATACATATAAATGCTTTTTATTATTTAAATTTTAATTTTTGTTTTCTGCATTATTAGGGTATGAACACAGGGCATTTTACCACCAAGCTATATCCCAAGTCCTGTTTATATTTATTGAGTCAGGGTCTCAACAATTGCCTCCACTGACCTTGAATTTGTAATTCTCATGCCTCATTTTTCCTATTTGCTAGAATTACAGGCACACACCATCATACCCATCTTAAATTAATATTTTAAAAGAACTCAATTTCAATAAATATCTCCTGACACTATATAACACTAAGTGTTGTACATTAATCTCTGAGATAATTCCTGTCTTCATAAATTAGCATTCAAGAAATGCATGGAAGCAAGTCACTCATGATATAATATTAAGGATACAGATAATTTTTTGTTAATTCACAGAAGTTCTTCATGTCAAAATTCAACTCTGAACCAAGATTGGACATTTTGATAGAACATTTGAATTTCAGACATGATTAGAATAGTCATTTTAGAGACACAAATAGCAAAGAGTAAAGCTGACAGACAATTCATAGTGTGTTTTCAAAGAACAGAATTTAATCTTACTTAGCCAAAAGTTATAATATAAAGAGGATAATAGAAAAAAAAAAGCCTAGAAAAGTAGACTGGTAAGTCTGAGGTGGTGATTAGAGTGAATGCAGTAGGCAACAAGGAGACAGAACTCTGTGTTCATTTTTTAAACTCACATTTGAATTCTGAATTAAAGGTAATGAATTTCTTGGTCAACAAACTAATCTTTTCTGGTCAGGTTTTGATCCACAGTATTAAGGCCAGGCACTGAAGTGAAAAGTCTCAGTACATATTCCTTCTGTTCTGAAGGGGTTGATAAGAACAATGATCATGAAGAATTGACTGGGATCAACTAATCTTCAAATAATATGGTTTTTATTAATTTTGGTAAATTGAATAGTCTGCTAAAATAATACTAAAAATAGGAGTTATGACAACAAATTTATTATTAAGCTAGGACAGAGATTTTTAAATGAAAAATTCTAAAGCAAAACCTTAGGCTAAATACACCATTCTTCTTATAAAAAAATAGTGGATAAATCAGTGTATTTTAAATTCTGTATCCTTTCAAGCAGACATTTACAGAGGTTGTCTAGCACCAAACTTTCTGGACACATAGGCAGTATTATTCATGTTTAAGTTCATGGTTCAATGACAAATGCAGGCCAGGAAGCACAAATGACTGGACCCCAGGGCTCCCACCACCTCTGCTGCTAGAACTAAGCACAAGTCCATGCATAATGAGCAGCAGGTGTGGTGGTCACCCTCTGTTTTTTCAGTCACCCCCGTAAACCCCATGTAGAGTCCACACCCCTGTAGTATCACACATGCCATCTCTGTCTGAATTGTCCTGTGACCTACCCTTTCCTTTCCTTGTTCTGCCATGTGTTTACTAGACACAGAACTTGCTGAGGACTATATTAAAAAGACCATATAATAAAGCAATAAATAAAAAAAATTTCTCATAAACTCAGTTATATTTCCCTCCAGGAATATTTGTATTTAGACTGCACATAAAAACTCAAGCTCAAATTCTTTTAAAGAAATTAAAAATGATTATCACTTATAGGCAAGTTGGACCTTCATGGTAAAGTATAGCTAAATTTAAAGGCAGGGGTTTCATTTCCTCACCTTCCTCCATTACTAATTAAAAGACTGACAAGTGAGATATATCTCTAAAATTTTAATTTATGTTTCTATTTCATACCTTTTACCTTTTCCTTAATCCATTTTAGCAGGAATGTTAGTCAGCTTTCCACTGCTGTGACAAAATAACTGAAGTAATTCAACTTAAAGAGACAAAATTTATTTTTACTTCTGGTTTCAGAAAAATCATCATACTTGGTCCCATTTCACTGGGCCCATGGCAAGGCAGAACATGGCAGTGAGCACAGAGAAGAGAAAAACTGATCAGTTCATGGTGACCAAAAAGCAGAGGCCAGGTGCCCAATATAGCTTTAAAGAGTATACTCTAAAAGTCCTATTTCCTCCAGGTCAGTGCCACCTCTAAAGATTCCACCCCCTCCAATAGTCCATGAAGTTGTAAATTCACCAGGGAATTAATTCATTATGAGGTCAGACCCCTAGTGGTTCAGTCACCTCCTGAAGATCCCAGCTCTGTACCCTGCTGCATTGAAGACCAAGTCTTCAAAACAAAAGCTTTAGGGACATTCCAGATCCAACCACATTAACAGGTAACCGACTTGTGTGATTTATCACGTGGGAGAAGATTTCAGGTTTTTAACATGGAAGAAAGCAAACCTTTTATGGTAATGGCCCCCTATTCCCTCCTCAGTTAGAAATGTAAGAGAAGATTATGGATGCATTGAGTACCAAAACCTCTTTCTGACAAAGGGCTGGAAGATGTGCCCTGTGTCTCCAAGTATGTGAGAAGAACTCAGGAAGATGTGCTGACTCCAAGCATGTGAAAAGACCTCAGCAGAGAGAGATGATCAGTTCACCTAGGGAGGCAGGACCTTCAGATCTTGGATTTCTGGCTTTTACCACATTTCTTCATACCCTACCATAAAATGGAATCCACAGAATCTCCAGAAGTGAAGGATTCTCATCACCAATGATGGTGGGCATTTCACAACATCTGACTCCTGACCAACAGAGCCTCTTCCATGATTTGATCATATGTGAGAGCCCAAATCACCTCCACCCCAATACTGGCTGTTGAACCCAGGGCCTCACACTTGCCAGTCAGGCTCTGTGACATTGAATTAATTCCTTTATTTTATTTTAATTTGTGATAAGTTCTTGCTGAGTTGCTGAGACTGTTTCAAACTTGTGATCCTCCTGCCTCAGCCTCCCATATAACTGAGATTACAGACATATGTCCCCATTTCTTTTCTCTTGCATTTTCTTATGCCATCACATAAGTTAACTTGCCTAGACAAGGCATGCATGCTTCTGCCCATAACTCAAGACCCAGAACTTTTCCAGTGGCTCAGTCTATATGCAAGGGAACATGTAATTGTTTATTTTCAAAGAATAAAAGCATGAAATCTCTGGTGGATATTCAAACAAGAAACCAAATACCAAGGAGGTTATTTATTTTGGGGATCATAAAACTGAAACACAGATGCACAGGAATGTTCCTTGACTCTCACTACCTTCATTTTTAATCACAATCCTGGTAAAAACTGTATGAGGACACCAGCGTAAAACTGTGCTAAGGGTCAGGAGTCTTAAGTTTTGTCACTAAAGTGAACCAAAATACAAGAAAAAAATTTAAAATATAATTCAAGATCCTTTTAGTCTAATAATATTAACAGTAAAAAATTAAAAATCATCAATGCATTGTTTATAAATAGACATATGTCTATCTGGGGACAGGGGCACTCACTTGCAATCCCAGAGACTTGGGAGGTTAAGGCTGAGGAATGAAAGTTTGAGGCCAGCCTCAGCAGTTTAGTTTGACCTTAAGCAATTTTTCAAAAAAAGGCATGTGGGAGGATGAGAAATGTAGTTCAGTGATAAAGTGCCCGTGAGTTCCATCCCCAGTACCAAGAGGAAAATTGTATGTGTTTATCTTGCAGCTGTATATCTTAAATACTAATCAGGAATTAAGAGTCTGAGCATTTCATACATGCACATTAATGGACTATTGGCATATTGTGAAAATTAATTGTCATGGCTCTAGAGAGAAAGATCATATTTCAGTATGAAACTAACACTTGCAGGCTTGCAGATTGTACTTTGGCTTGTTGTCTCTGAGCTATTTTTCAACTCTATAACTTGCCTTGTTTCTGCTGCCTACCTGAAAATTGGATTGGATCCTGTTCTTTCTCTCATTTTATGAGTTCTTACCAAATTTTCAGTTCCTCTCAATTCTTACTGTATTTGACTAAAATGCTCCAAATATTTTCAGATTTTCCCCACGTTCTTTATTTAAACCTCTCAGCCACTGAGCATAGTGGCTCATGCCTATAATTCCAGCTACTCAGGTTGCTGAGGCATGGAGATTGTAAGTTTGAGACCCTCCTGGACAATTTAGCAAGACCTTGTCTCACGTTTTTTCTGTTTTCTTTTATTTGTGTGTATATGAGAAAGAAGGTATAGAGTGCTGGGGATGAAGCTCAGTGGCAGAGTGCTTGCCTGCTAGGAATGAAGTGCAATCCCCAGTGCCATAAAAACAAGGAATTAAAAGCTGGCTCTCCAAATCTTACATGTCTCTAAGTTGTTCTATAGCTGGCCTTTCCTCTGAATCTGAAGAATCCCTGAGAGCTGAGGCTTGCTTCTAAAAATATCAGAATTATCTGGACCAATGACAGTCAGCATGCATGCTCTGTAGTGTTTCCAATTCTGTGCCCAATTCTGTTATTGCCACTGTGTTGAGGACCACAATTCTGGCCAACATGGCATATTTTAGGTTTTCTCAGAACTGGACAGTGGTTGGTGAGGTGATCAGTTTATTTTACTTTTCCCAGTCTGGTCATCTTCAGAGTCTGATTGTACACAGCACATCCTTTTTAGTTTGCATTACAGGCTGGAGCCTAGTGTTGATGACCTCCAGACACTTGTTCTTCTCTGTAGCACCATCTTCCTCCCTTAGGTATAGAAGGGCCCCCAACCAACTGCAGCACCTAACATGACCAGAGAGTTAGGGGAAAAAAAGTTTCATTGCCTTTGAAAATTCATCTTAGTTGCTTATTTATTTCCTTTCCTTTTCCACCATATATTTTATTGGTGTATTATAATTATACATAATACAGATATTTTCTTTTTCAGTATTGGGGATTACACCAGGGATGATTTTCACTGTACTTTTTATAATGTAATTTTATATTTAATTTGATTTTAATTTTTATATTTTCTATTTTATTTTGAGACAGGGTTTCACTAAGTTTCTTAAGACCTCACTAAAATGCTAAGACTTGCCTTGAACTTGTGATCCTCCTGCCTCAGTTCCCTGAGTCACTGGGATTATAGGTATGCACCACTAAAATTGGATTCTTTCCTTTTTGCTTTTCTCTCCTTTCCTTTTCTTTCTTTGTTCTGTGGAACTGGATATTGAATCCAGGAGTACTGTAGCACTGAGCTACTTCTCTAGATTTTTTATTTTTGTTATTAATTAATTAATTTATTTAAATTGCCCAAACTGGACTCAAACTCATGTTCCTTCTTCCCTAGCCTCCTGAGTAGCTGGGATTTCAGTCATAAACCACTATTCCTGCTTCAGTCCAGTTCTTTCTATCTTTGGGTCCCTTTGCTAACTTGCATACTGCTCTGTACTCCTGGCACAAAGGCCAGTTTATCTTTCAGGGCACCCTGGTGCTCCCCCAGAGAAAATCACTTCCTCCTGCGCACTGCAGATTTCATGCTGCTGAATATCACCTCTTCATAAGACCTCCCCAACTTCTTCAATTGAGGTTGCTGCTTCCCCAGTGTGGTTCTGGGACACAATTCCAGTAACTTCTTGTTGTGGTTTGGATCTGGAATATCCCCCATATGCTCCTGTGTTGATAGTCTGACTCCCACTGCAGTGATGTTCAGAAGTAGACTTTTGAGGGCTGATTTTATCAGATTAATCCATTGAGGGGGTCATAGCTGAATGAACTACAGGGAAGTGGAGGGGAGAATAGGGGTTGAGCTGGGTACAGTGGCACACACCTGTGATCCCAGTGATATCACAAGCTAAAGCAGGACTATCACAGCACCTTCAGCCACAGCACCTTAGACCCTGTCTCTATTAATTAAGTAATTAATTAATAATCTGGGGGTATAAGTCAGTGGTAAAACACCTCTGAATTCAATCCTAGAAATAAATACAGAAAAAGAAAAGAAAAGAACTCAAGGACAGGGGACTGTTGAAGGGAGTGTATTTTGTGGGTGTGCCCCTGGGGAATATACCTTGTCCCTGACTTTTTTGTTTCCCAGGTACTGTGAGTTGAGCAGCTTTGCTCTGCTCTCCCATACTGTTCCTTCTTCTCCTCCCACAGGTCTAGAAGCACTGGATCCAGATAACCATGAACTGAAGTCTGTCATCATATCCTCACCTCTGACACTCACATAATACCCTCCTGTAGCCTTTTACACTCACATAATATCTTCACTTTGCCTCTGACTCTCATAATATACACTCCTGTGACCACTGACACTCACATAACACTCTCACTTTGACTTTTGCCACAATCACAATATTTTCAGTGTGACCTCTCAAACTCACATAGTATCATTAATGGGGACTCTGATACTCAAATAATACACTCATTGTGACCTATACCCACCCAAATCACTTACTGTGGCCTTTGACACTCACAGAACACCTTCACTATGTCCTTTGATAATTACATACTATCCTCACTTTGGGTTTTTCAATGATCAAAATATATTTCTATGGCCTCTGGTTCTCACATTTTATCCTCACTTTGCCCATGACACTGACATAATACCTTTATTATTTACTCTTATACTCATTAAATGTCTACTTTTGCCTCTGAATCTCACAAAACACTCTTACTGTGACATCTTCCACTCATAATATCCTCATTTTGATAATAGGCATTCACATAATACCCTCTTGTGGTCACTGACACTCACATAGTATCCTAAATTGGCCTCTGGTCATGATATAATATCCTCAATATGACCTCTGACACTTAGTAACCCACTGTGACCTCTAACACTCATAATGTCCTCAGTGTGACTTCTGATATTCATAATTTTCTCACTCTTGCCTCTGTCCTTCACAGAATATCTTAATTCTGGCCTTTGACCTTCACAAAATATCCTAATTCTGGGCTCTGGCAATCACATAATTCCTTCACTGTAGCCTCTGACACTATATATTACCTTCATCGTGGCCTCTCACACTCATAATATCCACACTGTTGCCTCAGAATCTCACAAAATATACTCAATGTGACTTGTGACATTCATGTAATAACCTTGGTTTGATCACAGGCACTCAAATAATACTCTTCTGTGGCCACTGACTCTCACAATAATGACCTCACTGCTATACCTGACCTGAATATAATATTCTCATTTGGCATCTTACACTCAAATACAACCCTCTCTGTGGTCTAAGACACTTACATAATATCTTCAATGGTGCTTCTAATACTCATATGATACCAATATTGTTGCCTCTAATATTCACAAACTATACTCACTACAGCCTCTGACACTTATAAAATATCCGGAATTTTTTACATCCTCATTGTGACCTCTCCCATTCACATGCCATCAATATGGCCTCTGATGCTCATTTTAATTCCTCACTATGTCCTCTGAAACTCACATAATGACTTCACTGTACCTTGTGAGCATCATTTAATATCCTCACATAGGCTTTGACACTGATATAATATCCACCTAGGTCCTCTGATACACAGTACCCTTCCATGGCCTCTGACACTGATATAATACCCTCACTGTGTACCCTGACAATGATATAATACCCACACTGTGAGCCTTAACACATGATATTTTAACTTGGCCTCTGAAACTAATATTCTCAGTGTGACCTCATAAACTCATATAGTATCCTCACTGTGGACTCTAACACTGACAAAATATACTCAATGTGACCATGGAAATTCATAATAACCTCACTGTTTTACTCAGTTACTTTGGTGCTGTGACTAAAAGGATCTAACCAGCACAAGTGTAAAGGAGAAAAGGCTTATTTTGGGGGCTCACAGTTTCAGAGGTCTGTGCCCATAGAAGGTCAGCTCCATTCCTCAGGGCTCAAGGGGAGGCAGAACACCATGGCAGGAGAGTATGGCACAGTGAAGCAGCTCACATGATGAACAGCACAGAGAGGGCTCTCCACTTGCCAGATACAAATACATACCCCAAAGCCAAGCCCCAATTTTTACTTCCTCCAGTCACACCTTCCCACTTTGGTTTTCTCTCAGTTAATACCTATCAGGGAATTAAATCACTAATTGGTTTTAGACTCTCACAACCCAATCATTTCTCCCCAGAACATTCTTGTATTTTCTCACATGTGAGCTTTTGGGGGATACCTCACATCCAAACCATAAATTTCCATCCCTGCCCCCCAAAACTTCACAATGCAAAATACATTTTGTCCATTTCCTAGAGGCTACATATTATTAACAGTTCTGTGATTGCTAAAAGTTTAACTCCAAATTCTTCCCTGAGACTCAAGGCTACCTTATATTTTGAGCTCCTGCAAAATTGAAAGCAATATACAAGTATCCAATATATAGTGGTACAGAGTAAATATTTCCATTTACAAATTAGGGGCATATAAGGAATAGGACCAAAACAAGACTGAAATTCATCTGGGCAAACAAGTCCTAAAACTCCACGTCTGTCATCTAGGGCACAAGGCATATGATTCTCTGAGGGCTTGTATAGTTCCCCCCTCCCATGTCCTTTTAGGTACAGACCATGTAGTCTTGTGCCTTGAGTCTGCTGGATTCCTGCATATTTCCTAGGATGATGTCCCATGTTACTGGCATTTCTTAATTTCAGGGGTCTCCACTGTGGCTTTGGATTCCTCTTTACATCTGTACACTTTGATTTCTCAGGGGGTGCATTCAGGGACTCCGATGCTGCTACACTTTGAAGGTCTCCCAGGCCTTGGTGGAAGCCTCCATGAACCCCTAATTTCAGCATTGTGCATTCATGCAGAACCAGCACCTCATAGTTGATGCCAATGTCTGTCACCATCTTGAGCAATAGCCAAGTCTCTGGGGATTCTTACTGAAGCAGCCTCTGAGTCTCTGGGTGGCTGAGCACATTGAAAAAACTTTCTAGCCCCCCTTGTGCATGTAGGGTGTCCCACTGGTCTCTTAAGAGAATTTTCAAATTTAATCCCTTGAGACTGATATGGGTGTGGTCTTGCCAACTCCTGAGATGCCCTCAAACTATCTTTGTTATTGTCTCTAGGCAAGTCTTTAGCATTTCTTTAGGGGAAGTAATGTCTTTACCAACTGCAAATTCCTTAGCACTAGTTTTACTCCAGCCTTTCAAGTCCCAATTTTTTAAATATTTCTGTTCTTCTTTCTGCTCCTGAATATCACAATAAACTTAGCAAAAAAATACCAGCAATATCCATGCCATAATTTAGAAATGATTTGGGCCACAATGTCTGTACAATTCATAGAGTTGTACAAATCATAGAAAATATTGGGGCCATAGAAACTAGAAAGACCATAAAGAATACAAACATAATAGATGTTACAGAGATAATAGAGGTTACAAGATGACAGAGGCACAGGGATTGTACGATATGCTCTTCATAGAGGCTACTGATGCCATGGAGTTTACACAGGTCAGGTCCTTTAGGCTGTTCAGGACATAAGGGTTACACAGTTTATTCTGTTTACACAGTTCCTAGAGTCAACTGAGGTCATCAAAGAATTTTCAAGGTTCTACAGGTCAAAGAGACTATTCAGAAAATTTAAGCCTTGCAAGCCCTAGATTCTATGTGGGTCATACAGGTTGAGATTTTCAAAGAGGTTACTCAGTTCATAGAGATCCCTCAGGTTATAGATAGTATGCAGGCAATAGAGACTACTCAGGTCATGGGGACTATTCAAGATGTAGAGGATATACAGGTTATAGTTGTCTCTTAGGTAATAGAGGTAAATAGGACCATACAAGCTACATAGGAGCTACTAAGTTCATTTAGGCCATTAAAGTCACAGATGTTACTCTAGTCTTATAAGCTCCTGAGATTATAAAATATATGCAGATATAAAATGTATTGATAATAGAACACACTCAGAATGTAAAATCTTCATAGAACAGAAGATCCTCAGATCAACAGGGTGTGCAGGTAAAAGATATCATTCAGACAAAAGAGGATATGCAAGTCATAGAAGCTATGAATGGAATAGAGGTTTTGTTGGTCAGGAAGTTATATAACTCATAGGGGCTACTAAGGTTGTTTAAGTTTCTTAGGTGAAGAAACTACTCAGCTCATAGTGTGGCCTTTGAAGTCATCAAAGCTACTCAGGCCATAACTACTGCACAGGTCATCTAGGCTACTTAGGTCAAAGAAGTTAAATAGATTACAGAGTCTATACAGGTCACAAATGCTATGCATATTACAGATGTTATACCAGTAATAGATACTACTCAGTACCAAGAAGCAACATATTCACAAAATCTTCTCATGCCACAGAAGCTGACAAGTCAAAAAACTCAATTATGGGTCATCCCCTGACACAGGGAAAAAGGGGGGCAACCCTTTTCACCTGAAGATGCATATGTCTACTTCAGAAATGTTTCATATTCAAACAGAAGCTCTGTACACAAATCCTTTCATGCCACTAGAGGGAATGCATGGATAATTATGATTACTACTAAGGATGCTCAAATAAGTCTCCCTGGGGAAGTACACAATGAAAGAGAAAATGCAGGATTTGTGTCCACTATCATCACAGCATGTTTACCTATTACTGAAACTAGACCAAAGTTAACCTTTTTTTTAAATGAGCAGCCAATCACAGGGCTATTGGAAACCAAGGCTGATGTTACAAATTTACCTCTCTCAATATGGCCTCATGTATGGCCCTTACAAAGGGCCACCCTGGGGCATTGGAGGCAATAATGAACAGGTGTCTACATGTTCTCTATGGTTACAATGCTCTGTCCCTTCCAACCCTCAGCAAGTTATTACTCATATTCAATCTACATATACAATTACAAATGTCTGTCAAATTGCCTTTTCTGTAGGGACCTCTGTGGTTCTGATTGCTTTGACATTAAAATGGAAGTTTACCACTCCTGTCTTGATAGAAAAATGACCATTGTCTAAGGAAAAAGTGGAAATCCTGGAGACCCTCATTCAAGAACAGTTATAACTGGGACATATTGAACCCTCTACCATTCCATGGAATATACTCCTTTTTATCATAAAGAAGGAATCAGGGAAATGGAGATTATTACAAAATTTAAGAGAAATTAATAAATGTAAACAATCTATGTGTCCACTTCAATGTGGATTGCCTAACCCTAACCTAATCCCTCAGGATTTTTCCTTACATGTAATAGACATAAAATGTTTTTTTACTACTCCTGTCTTTCCTGATGATTGAGGTAAATTTGCTTTCACAGTTCCTGTATTCAATTATCATAAGCCTGTTGATAGATATCAATGGACATTTCTTCCTCAAGGTATGTTAAATATCCCAACATTATATCAACATTTTGTGAATAAGGCTCTTCAGTCTTTCTGAAACTAATCCCACATATTCTTTTTTATCATGATATGGATGATATTTTCATTGCTCAGCCAATACTTAACAGAAAATTCTTTAACTACATTGCAACACTTTGTATTACAATCTGGCCTCCTTGTGGCCACAGAAAAAAATCCAATGGCAACTCCCTATTAACTATTTAGGACACAAAATACTCCAATGTTACTCATATTCCAAAATTGACTTTTTCTTCCACATTTTCCTTAGCTCATTTGCATCAATTTTTAGGGCATTTAAATTGGGCCCAACTGTATATTTTTTTTAACTACTGATAAGTTGTCATCCTTTTTTCAGATGTTAAAAAAGCAACATAATCCCAAAAGTTTCTTTCCAGTTAACTCCTGCACTGCCTACAGCTCTTTACTGTATTAATGAGAAATTATCTATAGTTTTATAGATAGACTCCCAACACTCAATGTTCCTTTATCTCTAATAATCTTTACTTAAAAGCCTTATGTCTTCCCTGCAGTTGTTGCCATTTATAATCAAGGCTTAAATATAATAGAGTGTTTACACTCTCCTCAATTTTCAGGAAGAAATGTTCTCCTTTATGCTGATATGTATGCTCAATTGATCTCAGAGTATCACAATTGCATTTTATCACTTACATCTATCTTTTACATTTGATCTTAAAGGAACAGATGTTCATGTACTTTATCTTATGGAAAGACTTTACATTTACAATATTTACAATTTTCTTTATCAAGCTATCTTAACAAACGTTTTAGCTCCTATTACTTTCCATGCACTTCTAGATGAACACCTTTTCTTAATGTGTCAAGTCTCTCATATTCCTTCTATAATCTTCTCTATTCTGATTACCAATGGAATTTCTATTTATACAGATAGAGGAAGACAATGGGGTGTAATATTTGTATTCATTGATAAAAAATGGACAGATTGTTACACATGACCTCAAGCTTCTCCTCAGGAGGCCAAATTAACTGCAATTACTTTAGCTCTTTGTATGTTTTCCATTGCCTTAAGCATCATTACAGATTCTCAGTGTGATATAATATAAAGCTAATCCCCCACCCTTTCTGCTGTAGCCATTTCCCCACCTCCCAACTAATTGTCAGTCTGTGAACATCCTAGCTAGCTATTGGTTCATCAGTCAGCTTGCAAGTATCCTTCTCCATTTTTGGTCCCCTGTTAACCTGGCAGAATTCAACTGCTTAAGGATATCTTCCCTGCCATCTTTTCTCATGCTTTCTCTGTCCTACTCACTTTCTTTCTCTGTCCTCCTTGCTTTTCACACTCTCTCTTGCATGCACCCTTTCTCTTTTCCTCTCATTTTTTCTGTTACCCTGCAGGGAGACACTCTGTTTGCTTAATAAACCCTCTTATGTTAATTCCCATGTTTGGCATGGTTTTTGTGGGTTTCTTACATTGGTGCTGTGATTCATAATGGCTCTTCCACTGTCTTTTAAGCAAGTGGAACCCCATCTGACACCCCAGTGACCCCCAGACCCAGCCTCACCATCCATTCGGCCTGGATGCTCTGCTCTGCTCTGCATCTATCACCAGAGTTCTGGTTGGTGAGTCCCCTAGGTGGTTTCCCTTAGGCCAATTTAAACACTCCTCTGCTGACTTGAGAAGTGACCACTGAGTATCCAGGACCCTTGAGGCAACTGATGGGTGGGGGCACCCCCAGCCACAACTTTTATAATTACAACTGGTCCCTTTAGTTGGTTTCATCTGCCTGGTGGGTTTCTGATTTTATGATGGAGATTCTCTCTCAGGGTTGAGGCTCATCTTCATGCTCGCATTTGCACTCACCCTCAAAAACCCCGATATCAGATTCTCAAACCTCCTCAACTTTTGCCCGGCACACAGACTGATGCTTGTGTGATGACACCATCACTGTGCTGCCTCTTCATCTCTGGTTGACTACTCTGTGACCTCAGGATGCTGGGGCACAGACTCAGCTGTATTAGTCTCCACCATGGGATCTGGGTCCTTCATTCTGACAGATTCACCCCTAGGATGTCTATTAGACAACTTTAGAATCCTTCATATGACAGTTTAAATCCATAAAAACTTAATGATATTTGGCCACAGTACCCTTTAGATAATCAATGCAAAATGGTCATGTAATGGCACACAACTTCTGTGAGTGAGCAGGCAGATGGAAAGGAATTCCTTATCTTCAAGTCTCTTCTTTCTTCCTTCTTGGCTCTTCCTGCAAACTTGAACACTTCCTTTTGGCTTCTTCTTCCCCTCTTAATCTCTCCTCCTCCTCTGACTTTGACTCAGCTGTTTCTGCTTCCATTCCCCTGCCTAGCCCACCTAGTCTTCCTGCCAGGAGGTCCCATATACACTGCTGTGGAGGGATTAACCAGCCCAACAGTCAGTGGCATGTTCCAGTAAGAAGTAATATATAGCAACCCCATTCTTCAAAAGTAGTGGGCAATAATGTTTCACAATTTTCTGTATCCTGAATTAAACAAGGAAAAAGTGTTAAAATGCCCTAGGTATCAAGTTTCTGCTAGAACCTGTTAGCCCCTGTCAGATTTCAGTCAAGGCTTACATTGAAATGTAAATGGAGGAAGCCAGAATGCTCAATGGGAGACCAGTCTGAAACTCAAGGAAAAAAAGTGTTCATTTTAAATTTCTCCTGGGCTGCAACACAGAACACTTTATCTATTCCTTTTACCTCTTCTCTCTGCCCTTCTCCTTCTCACTCTCTCATGATTTAATTAATGTCCATTACTCTTGTTTTTCTTAAATGCTATATATTTGAGCTCACAATTTTGGTCTTTAAAATTAACTCACAAGTCTCTAGGTGGTCAAACTACTAAATTTTTGATATTTATAAAATGTCTAACATTAATTTTTCTAGGACATTTCTTCAAGAGGAAAGAGACACCAAATACTGTTGGTACACTTGTCTGATATCTTGGTTTTTTTTTTTTTTTTACACTTGTCTGATATCTTGGTTTTTTTTTTATACAATAAGATGAGTGAATAATTTTCCAGATATAATATTTTATTATAGGACCTGTCATCAATAGGGTGTATGTAAAATTTGTTACTTTTTACACTGAGATAAAAAATTAAATGCAAGTGTATTTCTAAAAGTTAGTGAGAGCCTGATTTGTTTAAAGGTTAATATTGTGAAACATGAGAGCATTATGCCAACTTGCCACACAAAAGGAAAGCTAAAAGCTATCTCAGCATTTCTTTAATTCATGTTTTAGGTTTAATGTTAAATTGTGTTAACTAAAGTTTCTATAAACTCAGGAGTCAATATCTGTAAATTTCTTAAAATGACATTTAAGAAGAAGTGCAATGTGCAGTAGCAAAAATGCGACAACAGTGACTGAGATTGGTGTCTCTGATGACCTCATGACTGTGGCATGCCTGTTGCCTGGGAGTGTTCCTGTGCAGGGGCACAAGATGCCTAACTGCTGTGCAGTACCCTCCCTGGGGAGGCTCTATACAGGAGTGCTATCAACTCTGACATTGATCTCAGGCACACAGCTCTTGGGCCGGAAGGAATTTTTTGCTAGATAACCAGTGTTTCATCAGCTCCCTTCTCTGGTTCCTGCCACCTTACAGTAACTTTGAACAGTGGACTTCCTTGAGAGCTACACAGAACTCCCAACATTGTACTTTGCAGCTGTGAAAAAGTTTCATAGATGTCCAAGTCTCTGTAACTTTCGTGAAAACAAAGAATAATGCTTACATAGTATTTAACCTAATAATAAAACATATATAAATATTGCTTACATAACTCTTTAGACCTGCATTTCTATCAGAGAACAGAGCTCCACCTGATCTCAGCTTAATCTTCTAAATTTGTGTTTATAAACCTTTATTTTCTAATACCTGATTGCTCCTCACTGAACATGAGAATTTGGTTATGAGGGTCATGGCAAAAGAGGAAAAAATTAGCTTCAGGATTAGAACATCGTAAGATTTGTGAAGAGCCCCACCTTACCTGAGATAAGGCTCTGACTCACCCTGCTGCATGGTAGAATGGCTCCAAAGTAAGTCAGACATTAAATTATTGAAAGTTGTGTTCAAAAGTTTGATGTTTGTTGTAAAGATTACTGTGATCTCAAACAGGGTATACAATGAATAACTCAGCCAAAATTCAAAATAGCTATTGCACAAACTGAATGTTTTACTGTCGGTGATTGCATTTTGTATTTTCCTTGTAAACTCTACCTGTTGCCTGATTAATATTTTTCAGATGTACTGCTATAAGACAAGGCCTTTGCTTTTGTGTTAAATAAAAGCATTCATAAAATTCAAATGTTAAAAAATGGATAGGACAGATAATGTAGACCCCAATTAGATAAAAGGGGTAAATAATTGTAAAGTCATAGACATTGAAAATAAATCCCAGCACTATTACATTATGACTGGTGAGACTGGCTTGCTGGATGGTTAAGATCAAATTTAGAGATTGATATTAAATACAGAGGTCAAGAAAAGCCAGTATTTAGGTCTTTCCCTCAGTCAGCCTAAATCGAGGGAACAAGAGGACTTTTCTAAAGTGCTTTGAAACTCTGGGTCACATGACCTCCCAATCAGGGAGATTGTGAGGCGACTAGAGGATGAAAAGCCAATCAGTGCACCTGCTGCAGAGGAGTGTCAAGGAAAATGGGAGACATCCCTGGTGCTTTCAGGGAAGCCACCTCATCGAGAAGACCCTGCCTAATGGATGGCACTAAAGCTAAGGCTCTCAAGTTCTCTACAAGTGACCCCTGTGGAAACTCAGCTGACTCTTTAACAGACAAGAACAGGTCACTTAGACCAGCTTTATCTTAGACACATAGCCAAATAGTTAAATCCAAAATGTAGCCATTCTTGGTCATTTAAAAGAAATAATAGTTAATGTAACTTAAGATGTACCCTTGTATTAGCCCACTAGAATAAAGACTGGAAGCTACAAGAGAGAGATTCTTAGGAAATTGTGCCTGATAACTATCAAGAGAAATTTCCAGAGTCAGAAGATTTTAGTCAGTTTAAGGTCTACAGACACGGGTAGGCTTAATCTATGTTTGCTAGTAACAGAAATATAGAGATCTCTAATAAATGTTGTGTTTACATTCCTGATAACCTGGACAATGTTAAAATTCCCAAATAAAGGCCTTGTTCTCTCCAGCCTTTGTTAGGCCTTGTTATGGGATCAATTTCTCAGTTCTTTCACCCTCTGGTGAGGGATTATTGATTTCTGTCCCCTCTGAAGTGTGTAGTAAACTCTCCATTAGGTGTGTAGAAGGTATATATGAGGTGTTATAAAGCACTTTTCCCTGTGTAGTAGTGCAATTTCAGTTGTGTAGTGAGGGCCCTCTGAAATGAATAGAGATATCCATCTGATATGAGTAGGGAGAATACACTAAGGTATCTTTTACAACAGTAAAGGGAATCTATGAGGAGTGTAGGTAAAATCCTCAAAAGTCAGTAGGGACAACTTTTTAAAAAGTAGTGAAGTCTATCTGAGATGTGTGGGTAGGGTTTGCTGAGGTGTATAGCACAGGTCTTCTGAGGTTTGAATTAATATCACTGACATTTTTAGGGAATACACACCTGGGTGCATAAGGAAGGTTTTCTGAGTTACTTAGGTGTTGCTCAATGAAGTGTGAAGAAAGTGTTCTTAAGGTGGGTAAGGATAAAATTTTGAGTTCTATATGTAGGGTTCTTGATATGAGTAGGGAGGAAATTTTTATACATGTAGGGAAGTGTGTTTGAGTAATGTAGGAAAGGTTCTCTGAGGTGTAATGGTGGGTTCTCTTCATTTTATAAGGAGGGCTTTATGAGGTATGATGGAAGGACCATCTGAAGGGTGTAGGAAGGCTTTAAGAGTTTTGTAGGAGGGATTGTTGACATAAGTGGGAGTGATTAATTAAGTACACCTCTTTGTGGTGTACATAGGACACTCCAAAAAGCTTTATGATGAGTGCACTGAGGGTTTTCTGATGTTAGCAGAAGGGCTCTCTGAGGTGGTCAGAGAGTCCTTGGAAAAGAGCATAATGAGTACTCACTTAGGTCTGTAGGGCTGTCTCTGATATTTGCAGGTTCTTCTTTTGAGATGAGTAGCAAGGGTTTTCTTCAAAGTACTAGGAGAGCACTCTGAAATGTGTAGGGAGGGTTTTCTGATTTTTGTATGGAGCAAATTCCAAGCTGTGAAGGGAGAGTTAGGGGTAGGTTTAAGGTCAATTTGAGGACTTTGGGTTTGGATTAGGTCTAGATTTAGGATTAGCAATTGAATTATGGGTTTAGTGTTACAGTTTGGGGGTTAGTGTTAGGTTTGGGTTTGGGTTAGGGTCTGGATCAGTGTTTGAATTGTATTGGGAAAGCCTCTGTGATGAGTTCAACTGAATCTCTGAGGTGTGTAGTAAATATCCCCTAATGTGAGTTCACAGGTTTTCTGAGGTGATTAGAGAGGGCTTCCAAAGGAGCATGGTAAGTACTCTCTGAGGCCTGTAAGGACAACTCTCTGAGATGTGTAGGTAGAGCTCTTAAGATGAGTAGTGATGGATTTCTTTGGTGTGTCATTAAGATGTGTATAGAGAGGGCTCTTTGAGCTCTCAGAGCAAATAGGTAGGACTCTATGATGTGTCAGAGGGCTCCTTTACATGTGTTGGAGAACCCACTGAGGTGAGTTAGGAGACCTCCCAGAGGTGCAAAGGGAAGGAGATCTGTGAAGTGTAGAAAGGGTTCATTGTGTTTTGTTTGGGTAACCATTTGAAGTGAGTAGTGAGAGCTTTGTGAGATGAGTAGGAAGGACAAACTGATGAACAAGGGAGTAGTACACTATTAGGTTAGGGTTAAAGTTTAGAATCAGGTTCAGAGTTTAGAGTCATGGTCAGTGTCAGAGAGGGCTCTCTAATATGTAGGGAGGGCTTAGGGTTAAGTTCAGGGTCAAGGTCAGTATTTCTGTTTGTAGGGAAGTCCTCTGTGGTGAGATGAAAGGGTTTTCTAAGGTGTGTATTTAGGGATGTCTGTCATCTGTTGATAGACTTTCTGACGTGTTTAGGGTGTGCTTACAAGGAAATTTTGTCAGTAGAATGGGCTTGCAATGCTGTATAATTTATTCTCACTGAGATATGCAAGGACACCTCTCTGAAGTATGTAGAGAATGCATTTAAGGTGAACAGGCTTTCTTTGATGTATAAGAGAATATTCTGAGATGTTTTGGGAGGCAATTTAAGTTGATAGTTTGTGGCCACTGAGCTGAGTAGGATGGGCACTATGGTGCATGTAAAGTGGCTTTATGGGGGCGATCCAAGATGGCAGCCTAGAGGGTGACTGCACCCCCAGTCACTCCAGAACCCAGCAGTTAAGAAGGGGAGGCATTGAGAGACTCAGACTGAAAGAGAGCCACAGGTGAGTCTGCCCACTGGGTAAAGCTCGGCCCGGGAGGCAGGCCCAGATAGAGGTGGCTTATCGGAGCCAGGCAGGGCAGCTAGAGTCTTCCACAGGCAGCCCTGCGCACTCCGGCTGTGGGCCCCGCCCACACAGCCAGCTTCTCCAGGTTCTCGGAGCTAGACCCCTAGTGAGAGCCTTTCTGACCAGAACAAGCTCCAAGTCCTGGAGCCAGCTCAGCGTAGCGTACCCCGGCATGCAAGCAGCTTCAGGGACCAGGATAGGGCAGCCAGAGACTTCCCCAAGTAGCCTGGACCCCTGCGGTGGGAGGTGCTTTCAAGGCTAGCTTCTCGGAAGAGACCGCCCGTGAGAGGCTTTCTACGTAGAACCAGCCCACAAGTCCCCAAACCAACGAAGAGCTTCAAACCAAAAGCAGCCTCTGGGATCAGGGCAGGGCAGCCAGAGAACTCTTCAGGCGGCTCTGCCCACTCCGGCCACAGGCTCATTTCACGGGGTGATCCAAGATGGCGGCCTAGAGGGTGACTGCACCCCCAGTCGCTCCAGAAACCAGGAGTTAAGAAGGGGAGGCATTGAGAGACTCAGACAGAAATAGAGCCACAGGTGAGTCTGCCCACTGGGTAAAGCTCGGCCCGGGGGGCAGGCACAGATAGGGGTGGCTTATCAGAACAGGGCAGGGCAGCCAGAGTCTTCACCAGGTAGCCTTCCACACTCCGGCAGTGGGCTCCTTCCACATGGCCAGATACACGGTGCAGGCCCCCAGTGAGAACCTTTCCAAACAGAGCCAGCTCCAAACCCTGGAACCAGTAGGGGGCTAGGGGCAGCTTTCTTTGGATGCACTGCATTATCAAATTCCTCCAAGACATCAGGCTACTGAAAGCTGGGAGGTGATACACTGGAAATCTACCAGGAAACTATAAGCCAATAGCGGAAATCTGCAATATCTCAGGGTCCCACTGACAGCTGACCAAAATGAGAAAACAAGGGAAGAAAATGTCTCAAACAAACCTAGATACTACATCAATAAAACCCAATGACAGCACAGCAGAAGAAATGACAGAAAGGGAGTTCAGAATGTACGTAATTAAAATGATCAGGGAAGAAAATGAGGAGATGAACGAGCAAATGCAGGCATTGAAGGAGAAGATGAAAGAACAAATACAGGCATTAAATGATTGCACCAATCAACAGTTAAAAGACCAAATACGGGAAGCAAGAGATCATTTCAATAAAGAGTTAGAGATGCTGAAAAAAAAGCAAACTGAAATACTTGAAATGAAGGAAACAATAAACCAAGTTAAAAACTCCATAGAAAGCATAACCAATAGGATAGAACACCTGGAAGACAGAACCTCAGACATTGAAGACAAATTATTTAATCTTGAAAACAAAGTTGGCCAAACAGAGAAGATGGTAAGAAATCATGAACAGAATCTACAAGAATTATGGGATATCATGAAAAGGCCAAATTTGAGAATTATTGGGATTGAGGAAGGCTTAGAGAAACAAACCAAAGGAATGAACAATCTATTCAATGAAATAATATCAGAAAAATTCCCAAATCTGAAGAATGAAATGGAAAACCAAGTACAAGAGGCTTATAGAACTCCAAACATGCCAAATTACAACAGATCCACACCAAGGCACATTATTATGAAAATACATAACATACAACATAAAGACAGAATTTTAAAAGCCACAAGAGAAAAGAATCAAATTACATTCAGAGGGAAACCAATAAGAATATCAGCTGATTTTTCAATCCAGACCCTAAAAGCTAGAAGGGCCTGGAACAACATATACCAAGCCCTGAAAGAAAACGGATGCCAACCAAGAATCTTATACCCAGCAAAACTTACCTTCAAATTTGACGATGAAATAAGATCCTTCCATGATAAACAAAAGCTAAAGGAATTTACAAAAAGAAAGCCAGCATTACAGAACATTCTCAGCAAAATATTCCATGAGGAAGAGATGAAAAACAATGATGCAAATCAGCAACAGGAGGCGCTAGCCTAAAGGAATAGCCAAATAAAGGAGAAACCAAATCATGTCAAAAACAAATATGAGTCAATTGACTGGGAATACAAATCATATCACAATAATAACCCTGAATGTTAATGGCCTGAACTCATCAATCAAAAGACATAGACTGGCAGATTGGATTAAAAAGAGAAAATCCAACAATATGCTGCCTGCAAGAGACTCATCTCATAGAAAGAGACACCAATAGACTAAAGGTGAAAGGATGGGGAAAAACATACCATGCACACGGACACAGCAAAAAAGCTGGAGTATCCATCCTCATTTCAGATAATGTGGACTTCAAACCAAAACTAGTCAGAAGGGATAAAGAAGGACATTACATACTGCTTAATGGAAGCATAAATCAGCAAGACATAACAATCATAAATATCTATGCCCCGAACATTGGCTCATCCACGAATGTCAAACAAATCCTTCTCAATTACACAAATCAAATAGACCACAACACAATATACTAGGCAATTTTAACACACCTCTCTCAGCACTGGATATATCGTCCAAACAAAAATTGAATAAAGAAACTATAGATCTCAATAACACAATCAACAACTTAGACTTAACGGACATATATAGAATATACCATCCAACAAAGAACAAATACACTTTCTTCTCAGCAGCACATGGATCCTTCTCTAAAATAGACCATATTTTATGCCACAAAGCTACTGTTAGCAAATACAAGAAGATAGAGATTCTACCTTGTTCTCTATCAGATCATAATGGATTGAAATTAGAAATAAATGACAGAATAAAAACAGAAACTACTCCAATACCTGGTGATTAAATAATACACTACTATATGATGAATGGATAACAGGAGACATCAGGAGGGAAATAAAAAAATTCTTAGAAGTAAACGAGAACAAAGACACATCATATCAAAATCTCTGGGACACTATGAAAGCAGTACTTAGAGGAAGATTTATTTCATGGGGCGCATTCAAAAAAAGAAGTAGAAATCAACGAATAAATGACTTAACACTACAGCTCAAAGCGCTAGATAAAGAAGAGCAGAACAATACCAAAAGTAGTAGAAGACAGGAAATAGTTAAAATCAGAGCCGAAATCAACGAAATCGAAACAAAAGAAACAATTGGAAAAATTAACAAAATAGTTGGTTCTTTGAAAAAATAAATAAAATTGATAAACCCTTAGCCATACTAACAAAGAGAAAGAGGGAGAAAACTCAAATTACTAAAATTTGGAATGAAGAAGGAAACATCACAACAGACACGAGTGAAATACAAAACATAATTAGAAGCTATTTTGAAAATCTATACTCCAACAAAACAGAAAACCTCAAAGACATCAACAAATTTCTAGAGACATATGAATTACCTAAACTGAACGAGGAGGACATACACAACTTAAATAAACCAATTTCAAGCAATGAAATAGAAGAGGTCATCAAAAGCCTACCAACAAAGAAAAGTCCAGGACCAGATGGGTTCTCAGCCGAGTTCTACAAAACCTTTAAAGAAGAGCTCATTCCAATACTCCTCAAACTATTCCATGAAATAGAAGAGGAGGGAACCCTTCCAAACTTGTTCTATGAAGCCAATATCACCCTGATACCTAAACCAGACAGAGACACATCGAGGAAAGAAAATTTCAGACCAATATCCTTAATGAACATCGACGCAAAAATTCTCAACAAAATTTTAGCAAATCGCATACAAATATATATTAAAAAGATAGTGCCCCACGATCAAGTGGGTTTTATCCCAGGGATGCAAGGTTGGTTCAACATTCAGAAATCAATAAATGTCATTCACCATATCAACAGACTTAAAGTTAAGAATCCCATGATTATTTCAATAGATGCAGAAAAAGCATTTGATAAAATACAGCATCCCTTCATGCTCAAAACACTAGAAAAAATTGGGGTAGTGGGAACATTCCTTAACATTATAAAGGCCATCTACGCTAAGCCCATGGCTAATATCATTCTAAATGGTGAAAAACTGAAAGCGTTCCCCCTAAAAACTGGAACAAGGCAGGGATGCCCTCTTTCACCACTTCTATTCAATATCGTCCTTGAGACTCTAGCCAGAGCAATTAGACAATCCAAAGAAATTAAAGGGATACGAATAGGAAAAGAAAAACTCAAACTAACCCTGTTCACTGATGACATGATTATATATTTAGAGGAACCCTGGAAATTCCACCAGAAAACTTTTAGAACTCATAAGTGAATTCAGTAAAGTAGCAGGTTACAAGATCAATGCACATAAATCCAATGAACTTTTATACATAAGTGATGAATCTTCAGAAAGAGAAATTAGGAAAACTACCCCATTCACAATAGCATCGAAGAAAATAAAATACTTGGGAATCAATCTCACAAAAGAGGTGAAAGACCTCTACAATGAGAACTACAGAACACTAAAAAAGAAATTCAAGAAAACCTTAGAAGATGGAAAGATCTCCCATGTTCCTCGATAGGCAGAATTAATATTGTCAAAATGGCTATACTACCTAAAGTGCTATACAGATTCAATGCAATTCCAATTAAAATCCCATTGATGTACCTTGCAGAAAAAGAGCAAGCAGTTATGAAATGCATCTGGAAGAATAAAAAACCTAGAATAGCTAAAGCAATCCTCAGTAGCAAGAGCGAAGCAGGGGGTATTGCAATACCAGATCTTCAACTCTACTACAAAGCAATAGTAACAAAAATGGCATGGTATTGGTACCAAAATAGACAGGTAGATCAATGGTACAGAAGAGAGGACATGGACACAAACCCAAATAAATACAATTTTCTCATACTGGACAAAGGTTCCAAAGGTATGCAATGGATAAAAGAAAGCCTCTTCAAAAAATGGTGCTGGGAAAACTGGAAAACCATATGCAAAAGAATGAAATTAAACCCCTATCTCTCACCCTACGCAAAACTCAACTCAAAATGGATCAAGGACCTCGGAATCAGACCAGAGACCCTGCATCTTATAGAAGAAAATGTAGGTCCAAATCTTCAACTTGTTGGCTTAGGATCAGACTTCCTTAACAGGACTCCCATAGAACAAGAAATAAAAGCAAGAATCAATAACTGGGATAGATTCAAACTAAAAAGCTTTCTCTCAGCAAAGGAAACTATCAGTAATGTGAAGAGAGAGCCTACAGAGTGGGGAATATCTTTGCCAACCATACAACCATACTTCTGCTAATTTCCAGAATCTATAAAGAACCCAAAAAACTCTACACGAAGAATACAAATAATCCAATCAACAAATGGGCTAAGGAAATGAACAGACACTTCACAGAAGAAGATGTACAAGCAATCAAAAGATATATGAAAAAATGTTCAACATCCCTAGTAGTAAGGGAAATACAAATCAAAACTACCCTAAGATTTCATCTCACCCCAATTAGAATGGCGATTATCAAGAACACAAGCAACAATAGCTGTTGGCGAGGATGTGGTGAAAAAGGAACACTCATACATTGCTGGTGGGTTGCAAATTAGTGCAGTCACTCTGGAAAGCAGTGTGGAGATTCCTCAGAAAGCTTGGAATGGAAACACCATTTGACCCAGCTATCCCACTCCTTGGCCTATACCCAAAGGACTTAAAATCACCATACTACAGAGATACAGCCTCATCAATGTTCATTGCTGCTCAATTCACCATAGCCAGATTGTGGAACCAACCTAGATGCCCTTCAGTTGATGAATGGATAAAGAAACTGTGGCATATATACCCAATGGAATATTACTCCACACTGAAGAATGATAAAATTTTGGCATTTACTGGCAAATGGATGATATTGGAGAATATCATGCTAAGTGAGATAAGCCAATCTCAAAAACTAAAGGACAATGATCTCGCTGATAAGCGAATGAGAACATATAATGGGGGTGGGAGGGGTTAGCATTAGGTTTAGGGTTAGGTTTAGGGTTAGAGATAAGGAGTGTGGTAAGAATGAAGAAAAGAAGGACTGTATAGAGGGGAAAGAGGGGTGGGAGGGGTGGGAGGGGTGGGGGGGAAGGAAAAAAAACAATCAAACATCATTGCCCTATGTAAACGTATGATTACACAAATGGTATGCCTTGACTCTATGTACAAATAGAGAAACAACATGTATCCCATTTGTATACAATAATAAAAAAAATAAAGTGGCTTTATGGAATGGGTTTGAGGTCACATGGTGGTGTATGGGAGTGTTACCTGAGGCGAGTTGGAGGGAGTGGATCACAGGGAGGGTGCTCTGTGAATTACAGAAAGAATTTAGTAGGTTGTGTTTGGAGGGTCTATAGAGTTGAGGCATGAGAGCTGTGTGAGATGAGTAAGGAGAACAAACTGATGTAGAAGTAATGGTACTATGAGATTAGGTTTAAAATTAGCTTAGGGATAATGATTTGGTCAGGGTCAGGGTCAGTATTAGGATTTCTGTGGTATGTAGGGAGGGTTTAGGTTTATGATTATAGTAAGGGTTAAGTTCTGGGTGAGGGTCAGTATTTGTGACACATAAGAAAAGCCTCTGTTGTGAGTCAAAAGTGTTCTCTTAGGTGTTTACTGAGGATTATGTGAGGTGAGTACATGGACTTTCTGAGGGATTTAGAGAGTGCTTGAAATAAAATACAGTTAGTAAAGAGGGATTGGTTAGTAGTATAACTTGTACTCACTGAGGTATGTTGGGATGTCTCTCTGAGGAGTGTAGAGACTGTTGTGGAGGTGAGTATGAATGCGTTTCTTTAATGTGTAGGAAGATTACTCTTAGGAATGTAGACAGAGCTCTCTGAGGTTGGTAGATTTTGGCCTGTGATCTTGTAGAGGAGATATATAAGGTGTGTAGGAGAGCTCTATGATGTGTGTCAGATGGCTCTACCATGTGTGTGGGAGATCCTTCTGTTATGGGTGGGTAGGGCTCACTGAGGTGTATAGGGAGTGTGTATTGAGATAAGCATAAAGGATGCAGAAAGTTGTTTTCAGAGCAATTTTAAATTTAGTATTGAGAGCTCTGTGAGAGAAGTGGGGAGAAAAAACTTGTATAAAAGGGAGCTGCTGAGAAGAAAGTGTAATCACTCGTTAATGGATTGAATATTTTATTTATGTCTGTTAATTCTAAGTTATTGATAGTTTTATTGAATTCTATGATTTATTTGTTTAGTTTTAGTTTGGAAGGTCTATTCAGTGGTGACAGCAGTGTGCTAAAGTCACCCAGAATTATTGTGTTGTGGTCTCTTTCATTCCTGAAATTGAGAAGAATTTGTTTGATGTACATGAATGCCTTGTTATTCAGGGCATAAATATTTATGATAATTATGTCTTCCTGATTTATGACTCCCTTAAATAGTATGAAATTTCCCTCTTTATCCCTTCTAACTAACCATGGCTTGAAGTCCAATTTATCTGATATAAGGATGAAACCCCTGCTTTTATACTGAGTACCTGTGTGTTGTAGGTATTTTTATCCTTTTACCTTTAGTCTGCAGTATCCTTTTGTATGAGATAAGTCTTGTGAGAGAGCATATGGTTGGATCTTTCTTTTTAATCCAATCTGCCAGTCTATCTCTTTTCTTTGATGAGTTTCGG
This sequence comes from Sciurus carolinensis, assembly GCF_902686445.1. Lineage (NCBI taxonomy): Eukaryota > Metazoa > Chordata > Mammalia > Rodentia > Sciuridae > Sciurus > Sciurus carolinensis. The sequence continues at coordinate 18,709,695 of NC_062227.1, read as the reverse complement.
CCGTTAGCATTCAGGGTTATCATAGAGATATGATTTGTATTCTCAGTCATTTGGGTTTATTTTTGGTTTTTAACTTGAGTTGGTATCTCCTTTGATTTTTTTTTCCTTTCAGGTAGTTCCTCCCTTTGCTGACCTACCTTGCTGTTTTCCATTTCCTCCACATGGAATATTTTGCTGAGAATGTTCTGTAGCACAAGCTTTCTATTTGCAAATTCTTTTAACTTTTGTTTATCACCGAAGGATTTTTTTTTTGTCTTTAAATCTGAACATTACTTGTGCTGGGTATATAATTCTTTGTTGACAACCACGCTTTTCAGAATTTGAAACGTGTTGTTGCAGGTCCTTCTAACTTTTAGAGTCTGGGCTGAGAAATTTGCTGATATCCATATTTGTTTCCTCCACATGTAATCTTATGCTTTTCTATTGTAGCTTTAAAATTCTACCTTTATTTTATATATGAGGCATATTCATTATAATGTGCCTTGCTGTGGATCTGTTGTTATTTTGTGCATATGGTGTTCTGAAACACTCTTGCATTTGATTTTCCATTTCATTCCTCAGTTTTGGGAAATTTTTTAACATCAGGTCATTGAACAGGTTGTTTACTTCTTTGGCTTGTATCTCTGTGCCTTCCTCAATCCCAATAATTCTTAAATTTGATATTTTCATGATGTCCCTGAGTTCTTGGAGGTATCGTTTGTGATTGCTTACCATTTTCCATTTGATCAACTTTATTTTCAAGATAAGATATTTTGTCTTCATTATCTGAGGTTTTTTCTTCCATTTCAAGGATTTCTGTTTTTCTTTCTTTGAGAATCTGTATCTCTGTTGAAGTGATCTTTTACTTCCTGCAGTTGTATCTTTCAACAAATATTGGAGTGATCATTCATTGCCTGCATTTCAGACATTGCTTCATAAATCATTTTAATTATGTATTTTCTGACATTTCTCCTACCATCTTGTCACTGGGTTCTCTGACTATAGAATCTGGGTTTATTTAGAACATTTTCTTTCCTTGTTTTTTCATGTTGTTCATGTATCCTCCCCTCTAGCAGTGCAGATCTTTGGTGTTACATTTTCTCCCTTATAGTCTTACAGTGTCCCTATAGGTTTCCAAAACACCTTCTTTAAGGGGGAGATCAACATTAGCAGCACCAAGTACAGATAATATGAAACCCTAAAACAAATAGCTGCTTTGAAGACACTAACAATATTGTCATAATAAACAGAGAGAATGAGTTCAATTATTATCTGCAGTGTAACAGATTTGTAATAAGGTCTTCAGTTTCTAATGGAGGACAAAAAGCATGGAGAGGGGTGTAGGATGTAACTGTTAATGGGATTAGAAAACAGCATATAGAAGTTCTAGATCATAGAAAGTGTGAAAGTGCATTCAAAAGAAGTTGGTTGTTAGCATGACAAAAGGGAGAAAAAGACTCTGAGATAATAGGTAAATAAAAGGAAAATAGAGCAAGAAAAGTAAAGAAACAAAACTTACAATTTTTGAAATAGGAGGAAAGAAAACCTGCACTATAACAGTTATGTATTTTTCAAAGCTCTCATTTATGGTAGCTTGCTGCATGAGAGGAACATGACAATGAACTTCCAGTTTCCAGCAGGCATCTCAAGATGGGATTCATCCCACCTAAAGATGGAAGCTTCCACTTCTGGAATGATCCAAGGTGGCCATACTGGCTTACAAGTATGTTAACAAATGGGGAGCTGCAGCTAAGGTCATGGGGTGTTGACCGGGTGTCCTAGAGACAGGTTGTGGTTGGTTGGGAAGGGGTCCTGGGGCACAGAGTCGTCTGTCTGGTTCAGGGGTCCTGGAGGTGGGGTGTGGTCCCAGTGCAGGGTGCAGTCAATTGGTCTGAAGGTTCCTGGAGATGGGGCTTTGTCAGTCCATACACAGGTCCTACAGGTCTTGGCTATTGTCTCAAAGTTGTGGCAGTCACGTTTAACAAAACCTGTGGGTATGATGGCAGTGAAATTTTAGGCAAAAGCAGGAAACTGGTGATCACATTGTGGTCTGCAGTCAGTCTGCAGGTTAATAGTACACAATCACCTCTTCAACAGAGGTTCTCTGGGCAGTCCAAGGCTTGATGCATTCAGAACTCCTGCAGTCGATCCACCATCTACTGTCACTGTCAGATGAAATTCAAGCTGCTCCCTTCTCATCTGTACTATTAATTTTTCTATTTTTATTTCAGGAATTGTTTACATTCAAGGATGTGGCCATTGATTTCACTGAAGAGGAATGGAAATGCCTTCAGCCATCTCAACAAAACTTATATAGAGATGTGATGCTAGAGAATTGCAGAAACTTGGTCTTCCTGGGTATGCATAACTTCCCTTCACAATTTTTAATTAATTTTGGTTATTTAATTTTCTTCTCTACATGAATATCTTCTGGAAACTTCTCTATAAGAATGTGTTTCAGATTTGTGCTTTAAAGAAAAAACAGGGCACTTTTTGTATAAATAAAATATGAATGACATTTCTTTTAGTCTTTAATCTCTACCTTTCTTGGTATGTTGTATATCCTTTACTCTAGAATAGAGATACTGAGAGAAATTCAGTGATATAAAATATTGTGGCCTACACTTATAAGGAGACACAGTTGAGAGGCCCAAAGATTAAAGTAGAAGTCAAACTTTAAAATGTTGATGGAGAAGATATCTAGCAGAAAAGATTTTTCAGAAGCTTCATTTTATTTCTTCTGTTATCATTGAATATAGACTGTCCTATGTTTATCATGTATTTAAATTCTTTAAAATCTTCTGTTTGTCTACAGTGATGTCCCAGTTTGTTTAAATTAACCACCCAACTCCCCTTTGCTAGTTAGTAGCAGCATGATCTAAAATCTTTTCTGATATTTGTGGGTCTTCAGTTGATAATGTGCACATTTTTGGAAAATTCTAGGTCAAGGCATTTTAATAAATCAATATCCTAAATCAGTTTAATATTATTCATTAGAATTCACTTCCATGCGCTCTCTATAAATAAATATTTGTTATGGATTTTCTGTGAAAATCCATTTTTATGAAAGTCAAGTTTCACAATAAGTGCTTTTCTGTGGCATGTAGTGATAGTTGCAGATTGTAGTTATATGAAAGCATTTGTAAATAACATATCTATGACATATCTATGGTTGGTTAAATTTTCTTTTCCTTTATTCTTTCTTTTTTTTTGTTCTGGGGATCGAACCCAGGGCCTTGTGTTTATAAGGCAAGCACTCTACCGACTGAACTATCTCCCCAGCCCCTATTCTTTCATTTTATAGGCTACATTTCATGTTGTAGGAGAGGTTTCCTTACTTCATATAACATTGCTTTATTTTTGTCTATATTTTTTGAATATATGAAAATTTCCATTACTTCACAAATTAGGACATTGTTGGAATTAAGATATGCTTATTCTTGTTTCTATTGCCAATAAAATTTTCTATGCTTTTACTTGTTTGTATAAATAATATACTTTTTTAAAAATGAATTTGATATTTTATCCACATTGATTTTTTATCCTGTGTATGTACATAGTAATGTAATTTTTTTACATGTGAATTTAATAGGGATAGAATCCAGGGGTACTCTAATAATTGGCTACATCCCAAGCCCCTTTCTATTTATATTTGTAGAGAGGTTCTCACAAAGTTTCTTTTTTTTTTCTTTTTTTTTTATTGTGAACAAATGGGATACATGTTCTTTCTCTGTTTGTACATAGAGTAAAGGCTTACCATTTGTGTAATCATACGTTTACATAGGGTGATGTTGGTTGATTCATTCTGTTATTTTTTCCCCTTCCCCCCACCCCTCCCATCCCTCTTTTCCCTCTATACAGTCCTTCCTTCCCCCATTCTTGCCCCCCTCCCTAACCCTCACTCTAACCCTAAAACTAACCCCTCCCACGTCCCATTATGTATCATCATCCACTTATCAGCGAGATCATTCTTCCTTTGGTTTTTTGAGATTGGCTTATCTCACTTAGCATGATATTCTCCAATTTCGTCCATTTGCTTGCAAAAGTTTCTGAGGATGGCTTTGAAATTATTAACTCCCTGCATCAGAATTACAATAGTAATTCTGGATTATATGCATGCTCTTTATATATATATATATTCATGAATTTGTTCTTATTTATAGGATAAAGACCATAGCATTTTAAAGGTATCTTTCAAACATTTTGCAATTCTTTTTATTTTTATGTTTTGTTCATAATTTTAATTTTTATCAAATCCACAAAACAATAATTGCTCTCTCACCATATCATGCATACTGTTCAGCAATATTAATTCAAGTTGTCACATAATATATCTATAGAATGCTTACATTTCAAAAATCAATAAATATATTTCTATGTAAATAAGTGATTCCAAGATTTGGAGGCTTTAAAAGTCATAGAATATATACATGTAATAAAGGCTACTTGGATCACTTTGTTAAATCAGGACATAGAGGGTGCATAGGCAATAGAGACTATGAAAGACACAGAGGTTAAGTAGTCCGTATTGGGTATGGAAGTCATAGCAGATATTAGGATATTTGGACTACTCAAATCATAGATATTATGCAAGTCATAAAGATCATGTAAGTCATACAGTATAATCAGGCCACAGAGGCTACACAAATCATAAAGGCCAATATGTTTATTTAAGCTACTCAATTTATACACACTACATAGTTCATCAGGGATAATACAGTCATTTCTTCTACTCAGGATAATGTGGGTATGAAGATCATAGAGGCTACATAAGTTCAAGATGCTAAGGTCTTTTAAATTACTGAGTTTCTAGAGGCTATGCAGCGACAAAGTATAGGACATAGACCAGATGCACATCATACAGGCCATATGGGTAACAGAATTTATGCATGCCATAGGTGCCACTGTGAGAAATGAAAAGTCTTGTGATCCTCTTTGAGAATATAGCCTCAATAGACTACATTTGTAGGCATTTTAATTATAACCACTCCCTTTGGCTGCTACAATTTTAAAATTAGGTGATTTTATAGATTATAACCCCCAAATCCTCCAATCAGACTGAAGGGCAATAGTGCTCATGCACATTTTTGCTGAGCACTGCTGCTGCAGGCACTACTGTCATTTCCCTGAAGCTTTCTATTGGGGCACAGCTGCCCCTGAAGCCACTGCCATAAATGCCTGGAGGTCTTTTCTCTGGGTGTTGCTGTTGATGTTGACATTGTCACAGTCAACATGGTCCAGAGGTCACTGCTGCCTCAGATGGCTGGCTACCATCTACACTGCTGCAGCTGCTGCTCCTGCTACCACTGACACTGCTCTCACCAAAGCTACTGCTACTACCAGGAAGTCACCTGAAGGTCTCCTCTCTGGGTGCTGCTGCAGCTGCCACTGCTGTGGCCACTGTTGCCATGGTTGTCCCACCTGTTGCCAACACCACTGATGTCTGCAGCTGCTGCTGACCCCATGACTGCTGTCACCAATTCCTGCTACTACCACTTCCACCACTGTTCAGAAATCTGCTGCCAGGGACACTCCAGGTTTGGTTACACATGGCCACACCCATATTGGGATACTGGCCAGAGATTTGGTTTGTTTGGGGTGCCAATGGTTTGATGCCACTGAAGTTTGGGGGCACACTGCCCCTGTCTGGGGGCAAGAGCCAGAACCTGAAGTTTCAGCGCCAGGGTGCCCACAGGTTTGGCTGCAACTGGGGTCACAACATGAAAAAATAAGGGAACAAAACACCACAAACATACCAAGATTCCACAATAAGAGAAGTCACTGACAACACAATAGAATAAATGTCCAAGAAGTTTAAAATGCCCATAGTCAATTTGATCTGCAAAGTAAAGGATGGTATATAGAGTTAAATCAAAGAGAAATACAGGAAGTGAAAGATCAACAAACAGAGTTTTTGAAAAAGAAGAAGAAATTCTCAAAATGAAGGAATCAATCAATTATAAATTAGTCAATTATAAATTCAACAGAAAATATCACCCACGGTCTAGACCATTTGGATGACAGAACTTCAGACAATGAAGACAAAGAATTTAATTTTGAAAATAAATTTGGGCGATCCAAGATGGCGGCCTAGAGGGAGACTGCATCCCCAGTCGTTCCAGATCCCAGGAGTTAAGAAGGGGAGGCATTGAGAGACTCGGACTGAAATAGAGCCACGGGTGAGTCTGCCCACTGGGTAAAGCTCGGCCCGGGTGGCAGGCCCAGATAGAGGTGGCTTATTGGAGCCGGGCAGGGCAGCTAGAGTCATCCACAGGCGGCCCTGCGCACTACGGAGGTGGGCCCCGCCCACACAGCCAGCTTCTCCAGGTTCTCGGAATGGAACTGGCCCGCTAGTGAGAGCCTTTCTGACCAGAACAAGCTCCAAGTCCCGGAGTCAGTGCAGCGCAGCGTACTCGGGCAACGAACAAACGGAGAGCCTTGATCTGCAAGCAGACTCTGGGATCAGGGCAGGGCAGCAAGAGACCTCTTCAGGCGGCTCTGCCCACTCCGGCTGCAGGCTCTCTTCACGGGGTGATCCAAGATGGTGGCCTAGAGGGAGACTGCACCCCCAGTCGCTCCAGAACCCAGGAGTTAAGAAGGGGAGGCATTGAGAGACTCGGACTGAAGTGGAGCCACGGGTGAGTCTGCCCACTGGGCAAAGCTCGGCCCGGGTGGCAGGCCCAGATAGAGGTGGCTTAGCAGAGCCGGGCAGGGCAGCTTGAGTCTTCCCAAGGTAGCCTTCCACACTCCAGCAGTGGGCTCCTCCCACACAGTCAGCTGCACGGTGCAGTCCCACAGTGAGAGCATTTCCACACAGAGCCAGTTCCAAACCGTGGAACCAGTAAGGGGCTGGGGCAGATTTCTTCGGATGCTCTGCTTTATCAGATTCCTCCAAGACATCAGGCTACTGAAGGCTAGGAGGTGATACACTGGAAATCTACCGGGACACTATAAGCCAATAGCGGAAAACTGCAATATCTCAGGGTCCCACTGACAACTGACCAATATGAGAAAACAAGGGAAGAAAATGTCCCAAACAAACCTAGATACTACATCAATAAAACCCAATGACAGCACAGCAGAAGAAATGTCAGAAAGGGAGTTCAGAATGTACGTAATTAAAATGATCAGGGAAGCTAATGAGGAGATGAAAGAGCAAATGCAGGCATTGAAGGAGGAGATGAAAGAGCAAATGCAGGCATTAAATGATCGCACCAATCAACAGTTAAAAGACCAAATACAGGAAGCAAGAGATCATTTCAATAAAGAGTTAGAGATACTGAAAAAAAAAAAAAACTGAAATCCTTGAAATGAAGGAAACAATAAACCAAGTTAAAAACTCCATAGAAAGCATAACCAATAGGATAGAACACCTGGAAGACAGAACCTCAGACATTGAAGACAAATTATTTAATCTTGAAAGCAAAGTTGGCCAAACAGAAAAGATGGTAAGAAATCATGAACAGAATCTACAAGAATTATGGGATATCATGAAAAGGCCAAATTTAAGAATTATTGGGATTGAGGAAGGCTTAGAGAAACAAACCAAAGGAATGAACAATCTATTCAATGAAATAATAACAGAAAAATTCCCAAATCTGAAGAATGATATGGAAAACCAAGTACAAGAGGCTTATAGAACTCCAAACATACAAAATTAGAACAGACACACACCAAGGCACATTATTATGAAAATACCTAACATACAAAATAAAGACAGAATTTTAAAGGCCGCGAGAGAAAAGAATCAAATTACATTCAGAGGGAAACCAATAAGAATACCAGCAGATTTTTCAATCCAGACCCTAAAAGCTAGAAGGGCCTGGAACAACATATACCAAGCCGTGAAAGAAAACGGATGCCAACCAAGAATCTTATACCCAGCAAAACTTACCTTCAAATTTGACGATGAAATAAGATCCTTCCATGATAAACAAAAGCTAAAGGAATTTACAAAAAGAAAGCCAGCATTACAGAACATTCTCAGCAAAATATTCCACAAGGAAGAGATGAAAAACAATGATGCAAATCAGCAACAGGAGGCGCTAGCCTAAAGGAATAGCCAAATAAAGGAGAAACCAAATCATGTCAAAAACAAATATGAGTCAATTGACTGGGAATACAAATCATATCACAATAATAACCCTGAATGTTAATGGCCTGAACTCATCAATCAAAAGACATAGACTGGCAGATTGGATTAAAAAGAGAAAATCCAACAATATGCTGCCTGCAAGAGACTCATCTCATAGAAAGAGACACCCATAGACTAAAGGTGAAAGGATGGGGAAAAACATACCATGCACACGGACACAGCAAAAAAGCTGGAATATCCATCCTCATCTCAGATAATGTGGACTTCAAACCAAAACTAGTCAGAAGGGATAATGAAGGACATTACATACTGCTTAAGGGAAGCATAAATCAGCAAGATATAACAATCATAAATATCTATGCCCCGAACATTGGCTCATCCACAAATGTCAAACAAATCCTTCTCAATTACAGAAATCAGATAAACCACAACACAATAATACTAGGCGATTTTAACACACCTCTCTCACCACTGGATAGATCGTCCAAACAAAAATTGAATAAAGAAACTATAGATCTCAACAACACAATCAGCAATTTTGACTTAACAGACATATATAGAATATACCATCCAACAAAGAACGAATACACTTTCTTCTCAGCAGCACATGGATCCTTCTCTAAAATAGACCATATTTTATGCCACAAAGCTACTGTTAGCAAATACAAGAAGATAGAGATACTACCTTGTACTCTATCAGATCATAATGGATTGAAATTAGAAATAAATGACAGAATAAAAAACAGAAACTTCTCCAATACCTGGAGACTAAATAATACACTACTATATGATGAATGGATAACAGAAGACATCAGGAGGGAAATAAAAAAATTCTTAGAAGTAAACGAGAACAAAGACACATCATATCAAAATCTCTGGGACACTATGAAAGCAGTACTTAGAGGAAGATTTATTTCATGGGGTGCATTTAAAAAAGAAGTAGAAATCAACAAATAAACGACTTAACACTACAGCTCAAAGCACTAGAAAAAGAAGAGCAGAACAATACCAAAAGTAGTAGAAGACAGGAAAATTGTTAAAATCAGAGCCGAAATCAATGAAATCGAAACAAAAGAAACAATTGGAAAAATTAACAAAATAAATAGTTGGTTCTTTGAAAAAATAAACAAAATTGATAAACCCTTAGCCATACTAACAAAGAGAAAGAGGGAGAAAACTCAAATTACTAAAATTTGGAATGAACAAGGAAACATCACAACAGACTCGAGTGAAATACAAAACATAATTACAAGCTATTTTGAAAATCTATACTCCAACAAAGCAGAAAACCTCGAAGACATCAACAAATTTCTAGAGACATATGAACTACCTAAACTGAACAAGGAGGACATACACAACTTAAATAAACCAATTTCAAGCAATGAAATAGAAGAGGTCATCAAAAGCCTACCAACAAAGAAAAGTCCAGGACCAGATGGGTTCTCAGCCGAGTTCTACAAAACCTTTAAAGAAGAGCTCATTCCAATACTCCTCAAACTATTCCATGAAATAGAAGAGGAGGGAACCCTCCCAAACTTGTTCTATGAAGCCAATATCACCCTGATACCTAAACCAGACAGAGACACATCGAGGAAAAAAATTTCAGACCAATATCCTTAATGAACATCGACGCAAAAATTCTCAACAAAATTCTAGCAAATCGCATACAAATATATATTAAAATGATAGTGCACCACGATCAAGTGGGTTTTATCCCAGGGATGCAAGGTTGGTTCAACATTCAGAAATCAATAAATGTCATTCACCATATCAACAGACTTAAAGTTAAGAATCCCATGATTATTTCAATAGATGCAGAAAAAGCATTCGATAAAATACAGCATCCCTTCATGCTCAAAACACTAGAAAAAATTGGGGTAGTGGGAACATTCCTTAACATTATAAAGGCAATCTACGCTAAGCCCATGGCTAATATCATTCTAAATGGTGGAAAACTGAAAGCGTTCCCCCTAAAAACTGGAACAAGGCAGGGATGCCCTCTTTCACCGCTTCTATTCAACACCATCCTTGACACTCTAGCCAGAGCAATCAGACAAACCAAAGAAATTAAAGGGATACAAATAGGAAAAGAAGAACTCAAACTATCCCTGTTTGCTGATGACATGATTATATATTTAGAGGAACCTGGAAATTCCACCAGAAAACTTTTAGAACTCATAAGTGAATTCAGTAAAGTAGCAGGTTACAAGATCAATGCTCATTAATCCAAAGCATTTTTATACATAAGTGATGAATCTTCAGAAAGAGAAATTAGGAAAACTACCCCATTCACAATAGCATCGAAAAAAATAAAATACTTGGGAATCAATCTCACAAAAGAGGTGAAAGACCTCTACAATGAGAACTACAGAACACTAAAGAAAGAAATTAAAGAAAACTTTAGAAGATGGAAATATCTCCCATGTTCCTCGATAGGCAGAATTAATATCGTCAAAATGGCTATACTACCTAAAGTGCTATACAGATTCAATGCAATTCCAATTAAAATCCCAATGATGTACCTTGCAGAAAAAGAGCAAGCAATTATGAAATTCATCTGGAAGAATAAAAAACCTAGAATAGCTAAAGCAATCCTCAGTAGCAAGAGTGAAGCAGCGGGTATTGCAATACCAGATCTTCAACTCTACTACAAAGCAATAGTAACAAAAACAGCATGGTATTGGTACCAAAATAGACAGGTAGATCAATGGTACAGTATAGAGGACATGGACACAATCCCAATAAATACAATTTTCTCATACTAGAGAAATGTTCCAAAAATATGCAATGGAGAAAAGATAGCCTCTTCAACAAATGGTGCTGGGAAAACTGGAAAACCATATGCAATAGAATGAAATTAAACCCCTGTCTCTCACCCTTCACAAAACTCAACTCAAAATGGATCAAGGACCTTGGAATCAGACCAGATACCCTGCATCTTATAGAAGAAAAAGTAGGTCCAAATCTTCAACTTGTTGGCTTAGGATCAGACTTCCTTAACAGGACTCCCATAGCACAAGAAATAAAAGCAAGAATCAACAACTGGGATAGATTCAAACTTAAAAGCTTTCTCTCAGCAACGGAAACTATCAGAAATGTGAAGAGAGAGCCTACATAGTGGGAGAATATCTTTGCCAACCATACCTCAGATAGAGCGCTAATTTCCAGAATCTATAAAGAACTCAAAAAAGTCTACACGAAGAATACAAATATTCCAATCAACAAATGGGCTAAGGAAATGAACAGACACTTCACAGAATAAGATGTACAAGTAATCAACAGATATATGAAGAAATGTTCAACATCCCTAGTAATAAGGGAAATGCAAATCAAAACTACCCTAAGATTTCATCTCACCCCAATTAGAATGGCGATTATCAAGAATACAAGCAACAATAGGTGTTGGCGAGGATGTGGTGAAAAAGGAACACTCATACATTGCTGGTGGGTTGCAAATTAGTGCAGCCACTCTGGAAAGCAGTGTGGAGGTTTCTCAGAAAGCTTGGAATGGAAACACCATTTGACCCAGCTATCCCACTCCGTGGCCTATACCCAAAGGACTTAAAATCAGCATACTACAGAGATACAGCCACATCAATGTTCATTGCTGCTCAATTCACCATAGCCAGATTGTGGAACCAACCTAAATGCCCCTCAGTTGATGAATGGATAAAGAAACTGTGGCATATTTATACAATGGAATATTACTCCGCAATGAAGAATGATAAAATTATGGCATTTGTAGGCAAATTGTTGAAATTGGAGAATATCATGCTAAGTGAGATAAGCCAATCTCAAAAAACTAAAGGACGAATGATCTCACTGATAAGCGGATGAGGACATATAATGGGAGTTGCGAGGGGCTATCATTAGGTTTAGGGTTAGGTTTAGAGTTAGGCTAAGGAGAGCGGTAAGAATGAAGAAAAGAAGGACTGTATAGAGGGAAAAGAGGGGTGGGAGGGGTGGGGGAAAGGGAAAAAAAAACATCATTACCCTATGTAAACGTAAAACAAAAAGAAAAAAAAGAAAAGAAAAGAAAATTGACCACACAATCCATGAAAAGAATTTTTAAAAATTATGGGATTAACATGAAAAGATCAAATAAATTCTGCCTATCTAGGAGCATCTGAAGTCTTTCCATCTTCTAAGATCTTCAATTTCTTTATTTTTGGTGTCTTGTAGTTTTCATTGTAGAGATTTTTTAGCACTTTTGTCAGATTGATTCCCAAGTATTTTATTTTTTGAGATTATTATGAACAGTGTAGTGTTATTTCTCTTTCAGTGGATTCATTACTGATGAATAGGAATGCATTTGAATTATGGGTATTGATTTTATATCCTGCTAATTTGCTGAATTTATTTATTAGTTCCAAAAGATTTTTATGGAAGTTTTTGGATCTTCCAAATGTCAAACCATATCATTGGCAAATAGTGATATTTTGAGTTCTTCTTTACCTATTTGTATACATTTAATTTCTTTCATGTCATAGATGCTTCTCAGGTCATAGAGGATACTTGGGTAATAGAGACCAAACAGGCCACTAAGAAGACTCCATAAACCTCCAAATTTGTCATTCAAATACTCAACAATGGGAGTAGCACTCTGCCTGTGAACCTAAAATACTGACTCCAACCTGATGCCAAGGAACTTGCTCCTAATGATAAAATTTTCTCCACCTTCTGGCAAATTTATGCTCCCTTGTTTGAACAGTAATGGTCTCAGGATCTACCACTGGCATTTTAATTTCATTAGTCTCCTTTATTATGTGCTATAACATTTTATTTCAGCCTTCCTCACTTATCCTTCATTCATTGCATGACATCCCAACCAGAACCAATCCACCTCTTCCTCAGCCTGACCAAGAAAGAGTAAGTCTCCTGTCTTAAAGTTGTACCTGTTGAAAACTAAGTTGATGAATGCTAAACTACCTGTATTTTGCAATTTTGCATCCTGGTTGTCCCCTAACTCTGATGAAACCTTTAGCTTCCCTACTATCAGTGTTCCAGAGAGGCAATTTCATTAGTGCAGTCATTGGTTCCCCAGGTGGGACAAATTTATCCAGTCATTTGTCTAACCTTGGGAACTTGCAGTGCTCTAAATGTAGTGGAGGATAGCCCTCAGAATTGTGGGAACTTGGGACACAGGCCTGGATACTTTATATAATAATTTCTTTCTGGAACGAGATCATGTCAATTCCCTGAGAAAAGCAGTTCTCATTCATCATATATTTTTTCCTCCTTCCTGCCTTGAATTATACCTGGCAGCTTATGTCTGACAACTGTAATCCTGGTGATCTCCTACTTCTTTAGTGATAACTTCCATATGTTTTCTAGCTTCTCCTAGTGTTACTACAGATGAATACCCTTACAGTGGGTTCCTGGCTACAAGGTGTGACCAATTCATATCATTGTAATACTGTCCAGGAAGGGTAATTTCAATACTATAATATTAGTTGAGTAGATGGATGAATAAAATCTCTGCCTGGGAGAAGGGCTGTGAGCTTGTTTAATTAATATCCAACTCATATCATGGGGCCAAGCCATACAAACACCATAATGATAATGTTATTTCCTCTCTGAAATTGTATTATGCTGTTCAGGTCCCAAAACTCACATAGTTCTTAGGGGTTGTGCAGGTCCTCAAAGTTATGCTCATCATAGAGGATACTCACGTCATAGAAACTACATTGAACAAAGAGGTTAGTCAGTTAATAAAAGCTATTCAGGTCATCAAGATATGGAGGACCAGAGGCTTCAGAACACAGAAAATATGCAATTCATACAGTTTACTTAGGTAATAGGGGTTACGCAGATCACAGAGAATACCCAGGTCACATTGGCTGTTCAGGTCATAGAGACTTACCAAGTCCTTAGGTAAGTCTCCTAATATGATTCCATATTTTACATAGGGCATAAGCCTATGGAGGCTATAAAGTCTGTCAGTATTACATATGTAATAGATGCCTCATGGATTATAAATGATATAGGGTCATAGAGGTTATTCATACTGTAGAGATTATGCAGGCCATAAAAGTCTTCTCAATTTTTTGAGGCTGCTCAGGTCCTAGAGTTTACACAATTCATAAGGGCTTCTCAACCTATAGAGGTCATTCAGACTTAATAATACACAGGTCATATGGGTTACTCAGTTCATTTAGGCTACTTAGACTAGAGAGGATATGCAGGACAGGGGGTCGATGGTAGGTCATGAAAAACATACATCTTACAGATAATATTATACAGATCATAGAAATTTTGCAGGTTATAAAAACTTCTGAGATTATAATGACAACTCAGGTCTTAGAGGCAATACAGTTGCAGGGGGCTTCACAGATTATAGAGGCTCTGAATGTAATTGTGTTTACACTGGTGATAGAGGCTACACACACAATAGTGGCTGCATAAATCAGAGGTTATGAGGGTTGAAGAAGTTACTTAGGTCAGAGAGTAAGCAGTAAAATTCACAGTCTACAGAGATCATAGAGTCTATGCAGGTCAAAGAGGTATGCAATTGACAGAGGTTAACAGGACCTAGACACTACTCAGGCCAGATAGGTTACTGTGCATATAAGTCCTATACAGGTCAAGGAGAGTACATAATTCATGGAGGCTACAAAGTTCATAGTGCCTATTGAGGTTATTTATGTTTCTCAGCTCATAAGTTTATGGAGGCCATAGAGATTGTTTAGACCATAGAAGATACATAGATCATTAAGGCTATATATACAAGTCATAGAAACTATTGTGGCTACAGAAACAGCACAGAGAGTATGAGCTTTAAGATAATTTTGGGTACTAATGCCATAGAAGTGGTACAAGTCAGAGAGTATATGCAAACCAGAGGCCCTGTGCAAATTATAGAGGTTATGCAGTTCATAGTGCCTATATATATTATAGGGCATACTAAGGTCATGTAGACCCTAAGTCCATAGAGGCTATTAAGGTCTACTAGTCTACTCAGAATATAAAGACATGAAGGCTGTAGAGGATACCCAGGACATAGAGGTGATGCAGTTTACAAAGGCTACTCAGGCCATACAGGCTACACATGCTGTAGTCATGATGCTGGATATAGAGAATATTCACTTCATAAAGGATATTCATGTCACAGAGGCAACTCAGGACACAAATAAAACACAAATCATATTAGTTACTAAGGTCATTTATACTTTTTAGTCCAAATAACCTATGAAAGTCATAAAATTTTCAAAGAAATAGATACTATTCAGGGCATAAATAATGCACACATCATAGAATGTACTCAGGTCATAGAATATGAAAGTCATACAGGTTAATCTGGTGTTAAACACTATTGAAAATTTAGAGACTTTGCAGGCCATAGGGTTCATTTAGGTTATTCAGGCTATATAAGCTACAGAAATCTTAGGTGTCACTCAGGATGCAGAGGCTTCACAGGTAATAAAGGCTATGCAGATCATAGGACACCATGGGTCATAGTGGTTCCCAAGATCATAGAAATTGTACAAGTCATTTAGGCTAATCAGGCCATAAGGGAACACAGGTTTTGGTGTCTGTGTACACCATAAAGGCTATGCATATTACAAGTCATACACGTGTCCTGGATACTACACAGGTTGTAGATACTACATTGGCCATAGAGTTTATACAGATATTAGATGCTTCTAAGTAAAGAGGTTATATTGGCTGCAGGTTGACTCAGTTCAAGCTGCAAGATCAGCTTACAGGTTTAAGTGAAAAATAGAGTTTTTTCAGGTGATAAATTCTACACAAGTTATAGGAATTATTCAAGACATGTAGGTTACATTATTTATAAATGATATAAGTGTCATGGAGAATACATAAGTCACAGATAGGGCATAGAAGTTACTAAGACCATAGAGTACACTGGTAATTAAGGAAATCCAGGCCATAAAAAAGATGCAGATCATACAGGCTACACAGGTAAGAGAGATTTTGTTACTGAGAGAGTACTCAGTTCCAAGATGCTAGTCAGGTATAGAGTGTAAGCAGACAATAGAGATTATTTAAGTCTTATGTACTACTCAGGTCTTAGGGACTAATCAGGTCATGGAGGATACTTAGGTCAAAGAGGTTATGCAGGACACAGAGGCTACTCAAGCCATAGTAGGCCATAAAGGTTACTCAGAACCTAGAATCTTTTTAGGTCACAAAGGCTGCAGGGATCATAGAGGGTTTACTGGTCAAAGAGGCTACTTAGGTCATAAAGGTTGTGCCAACAATAAAAGCCACTCAGGTCAAAGAGGATACCTGGGCCATAGAGGCTACAATAACATAGAGGCTATGCAGGTCAGAGGGGCTACAAAAATTATATGGATAAAAAGGACATTCACACTACTAAGGCCATTATCCTACATTTATTTTCTTAGGTCATCATGATTACACAGGTAATTGAGTGTATGCTGGTTAAAAGCTACTATGTCACAAAACTTATACAGGTTATAGATGCTACTTAGCTGATAGAAGAGAGGCACATTACAGTGGCTACATAGTTTACAGAACCAACTCTGGTCTTAAGGGTTAAACAGTCCAAAGTTGGTACTCAAACTATTTAGGCTACTCAAGGGCATAGAACTCACTTTTGTCACAGAGATATGAGAAGTCACAGAGGTTATGAAGATTATGAAGTCTACTGTAGTCATACAGAGTGCTCAGTACATAGAATTATTTAAGCCAAAGAGGCTACATAGTTACTTGAGGCTAATAAGGCCATAGAGATTATGCAGTTAATAGAGACTCTGCAGGTCATGGAGAATACTCAGGTCATAAAGTCTATGCAGTTCATGGTGGCTCTACAGGCCATAGACTTCAAAGGTCATAGTGGATACTGTTTATCAAGAGAACACTGATGCCAGATAGGCTACACAGTTTATTAGAAATACATAGGTCAAAGAGGCTGTGCAGGCAATAGAATTTATTCATTCCATAGATTCTGTGCAGGTCATAGAGGTTGCACTATTTATAGAGTCTACTCAGGTCACAGAAGGAACATGGGCAATAGAAGTGATACTACCGAAGTGAAGCTACACAGACCGTAGAGGATATACTGGCCATAAATATCTTCATAGTCAAAAAGAATATATAAGCCAAAGATGATAGAGATTAATAATCTACTAATCCCATAGAGCTACAGAGGACAGACAGGCTTTTTTGACACAATTTTTTTATAGTTAATAGAAACTAATCAGTTAATAGAGGCTAAGTTCATATAGGCCAATAAAGTCATAGAGACTTGCAGGTCATTTAGTCTACTCAAACAATAAAGGTTACATAGGTCATAAAGTCTATACTGTTCATAGGAACTACTCAAGTACATAGGCTCTGTGGATCACAGAGGCTACTGAGGTCATAGAACACACTAAGGTCATTTATTCTACTAAGTCCATAGAGGCTAAGAAGTAATTTGAACTACTCAGTTCACCTAGGGTACAGAGGACATAGCACCTTCTGTGGTCATAATAGGTGACACAGGATATAAAGTCTATGCAGATCAAAGAGAGTACTAAGGTCATGAGGCCACAGAGTTCCCAGAGAATACTCAGGGCAAAAAATCTGAAAATTCATTTGGATACTGAAGTGATTGAACTTTTTAGACTATGAGACCAAGGCTATGAGATTCATAGAAGCTGTGCAGGCCATAGAGGGTAATAAGGCCATAGATTAACAGCAGGCTATATGAACTATTCATGTCCTAGAGGTTACTCAGGCATAGATGCTATGAAAGTCACAATGGCTACATAGATAATAGAGGATATGAAGGTAATTGCAAATAAGCAGATAATATACATTACAAAGATCATGACGGCTACCCTGGTCAGAGAGGTCACCCAGCCACTATGGCTAAGTAGTTTATAGAGTTCAAGGCCATGTAGGCTATTAAGGGCATAGAAGGTATGGCCCTAGCTCTAAGGCCATAGAGACCACACACAACAAAGAGGTTAAACAGGGCACAGAGATACATATATCCTAGACATTGCACAGGTCACAATGTCTATGCAGGCCAATTAAGACACATAGTTTATAGATGTTACACAGGTTAAAGAGATGTTACACAGATTACTTTGTCCACTGTGGTATTGGATGTCTTGGAGAATATTTAGGCAATAATGACTTTGCTGAACTTGTGCCATAGAAACACCAGGAGTCACAGAAACTATGCCGGTCATAGAGGCTATTCCACCCAAAGGTGATCTAGGTAATGATAGCTGCCAGGGCATAAAGGCTGTGTGGGTCATGGAAGAAATATAGGTCCTAGATAATATACTGGTCATAGATGCTACACATTCCATACAAGTTTTAGAGGCATTAGATAATAGTGGTTATATTGGTCATAGGGGCTACTCAGCACATAGAGGGTACACAGGCATAACATTCTTCTAAGCCCATAGGTGCTACATAATTCATAGGAGCCACTCATACCAGATAAACCACTTAAGTCATAGAATATATAAAAATCATGGAAGACATTCAGTTCATACATGTTATACAGAAAACAGAGGCTACTAACACCAGACTATTCCAGAAATAGAAGTTGTGCCAGCCACATATGCTATGCAGGTCATAGAAGTTATGGCTACTCAGTTACAAAAGTTCACTCAGATCATGGAGCTATTCAGGCCAAGGAGATCTTCTAGGTCATAGAGGCTACTCAGGTTATACAAGCTACATAGGTCACAGAGGGTTCTCAGGACATAGAAGCTACATAGGTCATAGAGACTTTAAAAAGTCCTAGAGAGTTTAAACTGGTGACAAAGCCTACTCAGTCTACTCAGGTCACAGAGGCTACCCAGGTATGAATTCTACTCAATTCATGAGGTTTATACAGGTCATAAGGGCTACTTAGGTCATAGACCCTATAGAGGTCATGGAAGATAGTCTGGTCATAATAGCTATTTGGGTCATAGATGTTACACAGTTCATACTGGCTACATAGGGATAAAAGTCTTCTTAGTCCATTGAAGATATGCAGAATACTTGGGCTACTCAGTTAATAGAGCATAGACTGGTAAAATGGGTAATTCAGGACACAGATATAGATAGGTCTAGAATCTGCACAGGTCAAAGAGGAATTTCAGGACATAAAGGCTATTCCATCCTTTAAGGGTATGCAGATAACAGGTTTTAATTAATTGAGTTAGACTACTCAGTACACAAGAATATACACTTTATATAGGTTACTCAGGACACAGAAACTATGAAGACTACACAGAATGTACAGAAAAAATATATAATCAAAGAGTAAGCAATGTTAGCCATGAAGTCTGTGAAGATCACAGAGACCATGCAGGAAAAAGTATCTGCAAAATAAAGGCTATAAAAACCATAGAGGTCACTGAGCTTTTTGATCCTACCCAGGTCTTACTCTCTATTCAGGTCTTCAAGGCTATACAGGACATACAGACTAGAGAAATCACAGAAGCTACACAATGTCATAGAGGTTATTTTCATCATAGAGGCTATGCAGGTATTGGAGGATTTTCAGGTCATAGAGGAAATGCAGGTTATACAAGTTTCAAAATCATAGGGACTGTTAAGTGAATTTAGTCTAATAAAGCCCTACAGGCTAGGAATATCATTTAGGCTACTCAGGTTATAAAAGACATGCAGGTCACAGAGGATATACAGAGTAGGCATAAAAATTCCTACTTATGAAATAGATGCTATGAAGGTTATAGAATCTACTCAGGCAATAGAGTCTTCAAAGGACACAGAGGCTACACAGGTTCTAGAAGAAACCCAGGTCATAAACTCTTCTCAGTTCTTAGAGACTACACAGGGCAGAGAAGATACTCAGGCCATAGAAGCTATTCAGGATACAGGTAATGCACAGGTCATAGGGAATATGCAGATTCTAGAGAGTACTCATGCCATAATACGTTTGTAGTTGATAAAGGCTAGCAGGTCATAGAGATTATGCTGGCCATAGAGGCTCTGCATATAATAGGGCTACTCTAGAAATACAGGTTTTGTAGGTCACAGAGGCTAAACTCATCATAGAGAATGTATAAGTCAAAGCGCGTGTTATGGTTTGGAGGTGAAGTGTCCCCCAAAAGGTTTCATGTGAGACAGTGCAAGAAGGTTCAGAGGAGAAATTATTGGGTTGTGGGTGTCTTAACCCAATCAATGAATAAATCCCAGATGGTATTAACTTAGTGGTCACTGGAAGCAGGTATCGTGTGACTCGGGGAGTGGTTCATTGGGGACATAGCTATGGAGTATACATATTTGTATCTGGAGAGTGGAGTTGCCCCACTTTCTCTCTCTCTGATTTCTGATGATGGGAGTTGTTCCTCTCCACCACTCTCTCCTGCCATGATGTTCATACTCACCTTAACCCCAAGGAATGGAGCTACCCTTCTATGGGCTAAGTTCTCTGAAACTGTGAGCCCTCAAATAAACATTTTTTTCTTTAACAATTGTGATGACCAGATCATTTAGTCTCAGTAGCAAAAAAAGCTGACTAGAACATAGGGTACTCAAGGCATAGAAGCTACTGAGATCATAGAAGTGACACAGATCATAATAACTATGCAGGTATAGGGGCTAGTAAGCCATTAAGGGTAATAAGCCCACACAGGTAAGGGAGATAATTTAGGCTACTCCAGTAAAAAAGTCTAGTCAGGACATAAAGGTTACTAAAGTAACATATGATACAAAGGTCAAAGAGGTTATACAGGGTATAGAGGCTACTAAGACCATAGTAATTACAAAGACTGTAGTAGCTACAGAGGTCAGATAAGACACTGATTATTTAGACTACTCAGGTCATTAAGTTTATGCAGGTTATAGAGATTGAACAGATGATTGAGGTTGTTCAGGCCTTAGATGCTACACAGCTCATAAAAACTAAAGAGGCCATAAAGGCTTATCATGGCATAGAGGTTTTGCACAAAATGCAGGTAATTCATGCCATAGAGGCAATTTATGCCATAGAGTCTATGCAGAACTTCAGAGCTACTAAGTTTATTTAGGCTTTTGAGTCCATAAACTTTGGAGAGGTCATAGAGGTAATAAAAGAAATAAAAGCTATGCTGATAATGGAGATTTCAATTGTCATAGGGGGTACTAAAATTATTTGGGTTACTTAGGCCATAAAGGATACACAGGTCAATAGAGGCTACTCAAGCCATGGAGATAGTGGGCATAGTGTCTTTCTAGGTCATCTAGTAACCTAGGCCATAAAGCATATGGAGATGATAATGTCTATGAGATTTATAGAGGTTATATTCAACACTGAGGCCAGAAAGGTCACAGAGGCTACTCAAGTCTTAGAGTCTAGACAGGACATAGAGCCTACTCAGCATGTAGATAATACACAGGTTATAGAGTCTACATGCTCATTGGAATTACTAAGGCCATTTAAACTAATAAAGCTGTACAGGCTAGGCAGGAAACACAAGCTCCTTTGAAAAGACTAAATTGGTCATGCAGACTCTTTAGATGATATAGGATGTACATTCCACAGAGACTACACAGTTCAGAGAGACTAATTAATCCATATTGGCAGTGAAAGTATTAGTGACTGCTGAGGTTATAGGGACTACTTAAGTAATTTAGGCTATGAAGGTATTAAATGTTATCCAGGTCAGAGGAGATACCCAGGGAAAAAAAGCTTCACAGGTCATATGAGCTACTAAAATCAGAGAATCACCAGATTGGAGAGGTAATTCAAGTCATTGAGTCTACCTAGGCTATAGAGACTTCACAAGCTTTACAAACAATGAAGGTTATTTGGGCTACTTGAGCCACAGAAGTCACAGATCATAGAGACTACTAACACTATTTAGGTTACACAACACAGAGTGTCTATTCTGACCACAAAGGTTACATAGGTCATAGTGGCTACTGAGATCAGAGAATACAGAAATCATTTAGGCTACTCAAATTATGATAGAAGTCATAGTGGTTTGATAGCCATAGAGGGTAATCAGATCATAGAGGCTATAGAGATGCTTGATTCTCCAGACTATAGAACCTATGCAGGTTTACTGGCTTCAGGGTCATACAGGTTATACTGGTCATAGAGACCACAGTTCATACTATCTACTCAATTCATGGAAGTAAGAAAAAAAAAGAGAGACAGAGAAAAGCATTTTAGGCCACAAGTGTATACAAGTCAAAGGAACTATTTGATCTTATAATCTACATGGGTCCTGAAGGATATTCAGAGCACAATGGTTTCTGGAGCCATAAAGACCATGCCAGTTACAGAAACTGCAAAGTTCATAGAGGCTATTCAGGTCTTAGAGCCTATACATATGTTTCAGGCAAAAAATGACAAAAAGACTACACAGATCATAGATGCTACTAAGGTTATATGGTGTATGCAAACAAGAGAAGTTACTCAGGTCATAGTCATATACACTACTAAGTTGATGGAGGATATACAGGTCATAAAGTCTAGGCAGATCATAGGGGCTATTAAGATCACTTAGGTTACTAAAGTCATACAGACTTAGAAGATCATTTAGACTACTCAGGAAATAAAGGTCTCACACTTTAAACAGCTACTCAGGTGATAAAATAAAAGTTGAGAGATTATTCAGTATACCAAGGCTACTCAGGCCACATAGAATGTGAAGATAATAGTGGTTACTGAGGTCAGAGCACACATTAAGTTAATTTAGGCTACTCAGGCCATTAAGGTTATGCAGGTCACAGAAGACACTAAGGTTATTTTGACTATACATGATATAAAAAATACGCAGGTTACAGTGGCAACATAGGTTTAGATGCTTCTCAGGTCATAAGGGGTATGCAGGTCATGAAATCTACATAACTGATAGAGGCTCTTCAGGCCATAGACTATACTCAGGTTTAGGGTTCTCAAAGTCAGTGGTTTCACAGGTCAATAAATGCTAAGCAGTTCAGGTGAACTATGTACTAGGGGGTTGTGTGGGCAGTGGAAGGAACTCAATCATTAGGGACTACAAAGGTAATAGGGGCTATCAGATTCTAGAGACTAAGCAGGTCATTGATTATTCTTAGGTCAAGATGGGTAATCAAGTACAGAGGTGATGCAAATGACTGCACAGGCCTCTCAGGTCACAGAGGTTACTCAGGTAATGGAGGCTACATAGGAAG
Source organism: Sciurus carolinensis (assembly GCF_902686445.1). Taxonomy (NCBI): domain Eukaryota; kingdom Metazoa; phylum Chordata; class Mammalia; order Rodentia; family Sciuridae; genus Sciurus; species Sciurus carolinensis. Next base: position 18,686,537 of record NC_062227.1, on the reverse strand, counting down.
TTTAGGCTGCTCTTGTCATAAAGTCTACTCAGGTCATAATTGGGACCCAGGAAATAGAGACTGTTTAGGTCATAAATATTGAACTGATAATAGAAGATACTCAGGTCATAGAGGCTACTCTGGTCATCAAGGCTGGGCATTTTATATTGATTACTAAGGTCATTTAGACTACTAAATGGGTAGGTCATAAGGATATGCAGAGGATATTCAGGACATGTAAGCTACAGTTGTTTTAGTCAGTTTTTTCTACTGTGATTAAAATATCTGACAATTAGACATGGAAATTTTATTTGTGGGCTCATGGTTACTGAGGTCTCAGTTCACACACATCAGGTTTCATTCCTCAGTTCTTGAGTTGAGGCTGAACATCATGGCAGAAGAGTGTAGTGTATAGAAGAGGCACAATGTATTGTATCAAGAAGCAGAGACTAAGCTCAGCTAACCACATATATACCCCAATGATCCACCTTCTCCAGCCATACCTTACCAGTGTATAGTTACCATTCAGTTAATCCCTATGTGGATTAATACACAGATTGGGTTAAGGCTCTCATAACACAATCAATTTATCTCTAAATCTTCTTATATTTTCTCATACATGAGATTTTGGGTGACCCCTCATATTTAAACTATAAAAACAGTCATAGAGACTACAAAGATCACATAATTTGCACAGGTCAAATGAACTACTAAATTAATTTAGAATACTCAGTCCATAAAGTGTATACTGACCATGTTGTCTAAATAGGTCAAAGTGTCTATTTGGTCATAGAGGCTAGGTAGGTCTTAGTGGCTACTGAAATATAGAGTTTTGCAAGTCTTAGGTCTATCTAGTCTATAGAGGACATACAGATGATATAGATCATATGGCTATGCAGTTCACATAAGACATTCAGTCATAAAACTACACAGGTTCTACTGGCGACTAAGTATTAGGGCTGATCAGTTCATTCAGGCTACTCAGATCATAAAGGTTATATAAGTCATAGAGACTTCTTATACCACAGATGCTATGAGGTCATATAGGCTCTGCAGGTCTTTGCAAATACACAAGTCATTGGTGTTGGGTTGGTCACAAAGGCTACTCAATTCCTGTAGGATGATCAGTTCATAGAGGCTATTCAGGTCATAGAGGGTAAGTGGGTCATAGCAGATGTTAAGGTTATTTAAATTACTCAGAACAAAACCTCTACACAAGCCATAGATTATATGCAGAAATAGAAGATATTAATGTCATAGATAATAGGTAGGTCATAGGAGATACTCAGATCAAAGAAACTAAAAAGTTATAAAGTACACTTGGGTTATTGAAACTTCATGGGAAACAGGGGCTACTTAATTCTTAAAGGCTACTGAGGATACAGTAGCTATGCATTTTGTAGAGTTTATACACATCATAGAAGCTACACAGGTCATAATGATTCCTGAAGGTATAGGTACTACATAAGTTCTTTAGAACATTCAGGCATTGAAAGTGAAGTCCATCATATTGGCTGTCTGACCACAGATGTGGCACAATTCATGGAAATATAAAAGACAGATTTATGTAGGTCATGGATATTACTTACAATATTCAATCTAAACTTGTCATAGAGCATTCTCAGGCCATAGATGCTACACAGGTCATAGAAGCAACACAGGTCATAGAATCTGTTCATGTCAATGATGCTAATGTCTGTGTAGTCTAAGGCACATAATCATGCCATACATGCTACCCAGATTGTTGAGCTACTCATGTCATACAGGGTATTAAGGTATAGAAGATGCCCACACCATAGAAACTATATTTCTCACAATATCCTTAGTATTCACTGTGGTCTTTCCTATTAACATAATATCTCTATATTAGTATTTATAACCATTATAGTAGATGCCTGTGGCTTTTAATACTAACACATTATCAATCATTCTGCATCCAAAATTAATAGTTTTCCTGATTCCTTTCAAATTAATATAATATGGAAAATGTGACCTCTTAAAGTAATATAGAAACTGTCCTGTGGTCTATCAATACTAAAGTTGTATTTATACTATAGCATCAAAAACTGCTATAATTGCTGCCTTCTGATCATTTATAATGATATGCTTTCCATTCTATAAAATCTAAACCTAAAAAATAACTGTCTGTCCTGGGACCCTTAATAGGAATATGATAAAATTGTGCCCTTTAAAAGTAATTGCGATTTTGCCTGCCTCTCACCTGTCCATCACCTGCCTTACACCTATCCATCACCCAATGCTCGAGGTTAACCTCCCAATCATCTGACAACAGTCAGAAAACTTATCGCCAACTGCCAGTGGAGCACCAGCTGCCTGCTGCTGCCTGGAAGTTCACTGTTACAGTATCTGCAGGTTTGATTACACGTGGCTACAGCCATTTTGAGACAAGCAGCCAGGCCCCATTGGACCCCTGGCTGGACAGACTGAGCCCCGTCTCCAGGATCCCTCAGCCCAACTGATCACTCCCTGCCTCTGGGACCCTCACATCGACTGACTGCTTCCTGCCACCAGGACCCCCAGACCAACTGACTGCACCCTATCATGGGGATCCCAGACCAACTGATTGCACCCGACCACCAGGATCCCACAATCACACCAAACACACCAGACCTCCAGAACCCCTGCTGGACCAACAGCATATCATCTCCAGGACCTCCAGCTGACCACGTCCACCCCTGAACTGCAGCTCCCCATTTGACAACATATTTCAAAGCCAGAACAGCCATCTTGGATAATCCTGGAAGCCATAGCTCTGATCTTTGGGTGGGGAAATTCCCATCCTGTGGATGCATACTGGAGTCTTGAAGCTCATTGTCAGGTACCCCTCGTGCATCAGGCTACTGAACACTGGGAGGCTTCATTAGTATATGACTGTTATACAGTAGATTTTCTTCTTTCTACTTTTTAAAAAATGTAAGTTTTTGTTTCTTTACTTTTCTTGCTCTCTTTTCCTTTTGTTTACCTGTTCCCTCAGAGTCTCTTTCTCCCTTTTTGACATGCTAACATTTCATTTTCATTTGATTACACTCTCACACTTTCTAGTTTCTAGAACATCTGTATATTCTTTTCTTATCCCATTAACAGCCACATTCTACATCCCTCTTCATCCTCTTTGTTCTCCATTAGAAACTGCAGACCTTATTGCAAACCTGTTTCTTTTACTGAAGATAATATTTGAACTCATTCTGTTTACTATGACAATTTTGTTATTGTCCCCATAGGAGCTATTTGGCCTAGGATTGCAGAGTGTCTGGGGATTGCTAATATTGATCACCCCTTAAAGAAAGGGTTTTGGAAACCTATAGGGCCACTATAAGACTATATGGGGAAATCTGCAATACCCCAAATCTGCACTGCTAGAGGGGAAGATACATGAACAACATGAAAAAACAAGGGAAGAAAATGATCCAAACAAATCTAGGTTCTATATTAATAGAATCCAATGACAGTATGTTAGAAGAAATGTGAGAAAAGGACTTCAGATTATACATGATTAAGATGATTCGTGAAGCAAAGGATGAGATAAGAGAGCAAATGCAGGCATTGAATGATAATACCAATAAGCTGAAAGAGCACCTGCAGGAAGCAAAAGATCATTTCAACAAAGAGATAGAGATTCTCAAAAAAAAAACCAAATAGAAATTCTTGAAATGAAGGAAACAATAAACCAAATAAAAAACTCAAAGGAAAGCATCACCAAAAGACTAGACCACTTGGAAGACAGAACCTCAGACAATGAAGACAAAATATTTAATCTTGAAAATAAAGTTGCCCAAAAAGAGAAGAAGGTAAGAAATCATGAACAGAATCTCCAAGAACTATGGGACATCATGAAAAGACCAAATTTAAGAATTACTGGAATTGAGGAAGGCACAGAGATACAAACCAAAAGAATGAACAACCTATTCAATGAAATAATATCAGAAAATTTCCCAAACCTGAAGAATGAAATGGAAAATCAAATACAAGAGGCTTACAGAACACCAAATGCACAGAATCACAACAGAACCACACCAAGGCACATTATAATGAAAATGCCTAACATTCAAATAAAATAGGATTTTGAAGGCCGTGAGAGAAAAGCATCAGATTACATATAGGGGGAGCCCAATACGGATAGCAGCCGACTTCTCAACCCAGACTCTAAAAGCTAGAAAGGCCTGGACCAACATATTTCAAGCTCTGAAAGAACATGGTTGCCAACAAACAATCCTATACCCAGAAAAACTAACCATCAAATTTGAAGATGAAATAAAATCCTTCCATGCTAAACAAAAGTTAAAAGAATTTACAAATAGAAAGCCTGCACTACAGAATGTTCTCAACAAAATATTCCATGAGGAGGAAATGAAAAACAACATTGTAGGTCAGCAAAGGGAGGAACTACCTTAGAGAAAAACCACTCAAAGGAGAAACCAAGCCAACTTAAAAATCAAAAATAAGCCAATGACTGGGAATACAAATCATATCTCCATAATAACTCTGAATGTTAATGGCCTAAACTCATCAATCAAAAGACATAGACTGGCAGAATGGATTAAAAAGAAAGACCCAACAATATGCTGCCTGCAAGAGACTCATCTCATAGAAAAAGATATCCACAGACTAAAGGTGAAAGGATGGGAAAAAACCTACCATGCACATGGAGTTAGTAAAAAAGCAGGGATTTCCATCCTTATATCAGATAAAGTGGACTTCAAGCCAAAGTTAGTCAGAAGGGATAAAGAAGAACATTTCATACTGCTTAAGGGAAACATAAATCAGGAAGACATAACGATAGTAAATATTTATGCCCCAAACAATGGTGCATCCCTGTACATCAAACAAATCCTTCCCAATTTCAGGAATCAATTAGACCAAAGCACAATAATTCTGGGTGAATTTAACACACTGCTGTCACCAATAGATAGATCTTCCAAACAAAATCCAACCAAAGAAACCATAGAACTCAATAACACAATCAATAACCTAGACTTAGTAGACATATATAGAATTTTCCATCCATCAACGAGTGGATTCACTTTCCTCTCAGCAGCACATGGAACCTTCTCGAAAATGGACCATATGTTATGCCACAAAGCAGCCCTTAGGAAATGCAAAAAATAGAGATACTGCCTTGTGTTCTATCAGATCATAATGGAATGAGAGTAGAAATCAATGACAAAATAAAAAACAGAAATTACTCCAACACCTGGAGACTAAATAATATGCTATTGAATGAAACATGGATAACAAAAAATATCAGTGAGGAGATTAAAAAATTCTTAGAGGTCAATGAGAATGAGGATACAGCACATCAAAATCTCTGGGACAGTATGAAAGTGGTACTAAGAGGAAAATTCATTGCATGGAGCACATTCCAGAAAAAAATGAAAAGTCTACAACTAAGTGACCTAACATTACAGCTCAAAGCCCTAGAAAAAGAAGAATAGAATAACAGCAAAAGTAGTAGAAGTCAGGAAATAATTAAAATCAGAGCTGAAATCAATGAAATTGAAACAGAAGTAACTACTCAAAAAATTGACAAAACAAAAAGTTGGTTCTTTGAGAAAGTAAACAAAATAGACAAACCCTTAGCCACACTAACAAAGAGAAGGAGAGAGAAGACTCAAATTACTAAAATACATGATGCAAAAGAAAATATCACAACAGACACCACTGAGATACAGAACATAATGAGAAGCTACTTTGAAAATCTGTATTCCAACAAAATAGAAACTACTGAAGACATTGACACATTTCTAGAGATATATGCTCCTCCCAAACTGAACCAGAAGGACATACGCAATTTAAACAGATCAATATCAAGCAATGAAATAGAAGAAGCCATTAAAAATCTACCATCAAGAAAAGCCCAGAACCAGATGGATTCTCAGCTGAGTTCTACAAGACCTTCAAAGAAGAAATCATTCCAATACTTCTCAAAGTATTCCAGGAAATAGAAAAGGAGGGTACCCTAACAAACTCATTCTATGAAGCTAATATCACCCTCATACCCAAACCAGGAAAAGACACATCAAGGAAAGAAAATTTTAGACCAATATCCTTGATGAATATAGATGCAAAAATCCTTAACAAAATATTGGCAAACCATATCCAAAAACATATTAAGAAAATTGTGCACCACGATCTAGTGGGGTTCATCACTGGAATGCAAGGATTGTTCAACATTCGTATATCAATAAATGTAATCTATCATGTCAATAGACTTAAGGATAAGAATCATATGGTTATTTCTATTGATGCAGAAAAAGCGTTCGACAAAATACAACACCCTTCATGCTCAAAACACTAAAAAAAATAGGTATAGTAGGAACATACCTGAACATTGTAAAGGCTATTTATGCTAAGTCCATGGCCAACATCATTCTTAATGGAGAAAAACTGAAACCATTCCCTTTAAAAACAGAAACAAGACAGGGATGTCCACTTTCACCACTTCTATTCAAAATTATCCTCAAAACTCTAGCCAGAGCAATTAGGTAGACTAAAGAAATTAAAGGAATACAAATAGGAAAAAGGAACTTAAGCTGTCACTATTTGCGGATGACATGATTCTATATTTAGAGGATCCAAAAACCTCCTCCAGAAAATTTCTAGACCTCATCACTGAATTCAGCAAAATAGCAGGCTGTAAAATCAACACGCATAAATCTAAAGCATTTTTATATGCAAGCAATGAAACAGCTGAAAGGGAAATGAGGAAAACAACCCCATTTGCAATAGCCTCAAAAAAAAAATACTTGGGAAACAATCTAACCAAAGATGTAAAATATCTCTACAATGAAAACTACAAAACATTGAAGAAAGAAATTAAACATTGAAGAAAGAAATTAAGGAAGACCTTAGAAGATGGAAAGATCTCCCATGTTCTTGGATAGGCAGAATTAATATAGTCAAAATGGCCATACTACCAAAATTGCTATACAGATTCAATGCATACCAAATAAAATCCCAATGTTGTACCTTACAGAAATAGAGCAAGCATTCATGAAATTCATCTGGAAGAATAAGAAACCCAGAATAGCTAAAGCAATCCTTAGCAGGAAGAATGAAACAGGGGGTATCACAATACCAGAACTTCAACTATACAATAAAATAAAATAGTAAAAAAAACAAAATAGTAACAAAAGCAATAGTAAAAAAAACAGCATGGTATTGGCACCAAAATAGACAGGTAGATCAATGGTACAGAATAGAGGACACAGACACAAACCCAAATATATACAATTTTCTAATACTAGACAAAGGTGCCAAAAATATGCAATGGAGAAAAGATAGCCTCTTCAACAAATGGTGCTGGGAAAACTGGAAATCCATATGCAACAGAATGAAACTAAACCCCTATCTCTCACCCTGCACAAAAGTCAACTCACAATGGATCAAGGACCTTGAAATCAGACCAGAGACCCTGCATCTTATAGAAGAAAAAGTAGGTCCAAATCTTCACCTTTTTGGCTTAGGATCACAATTCCTTAACAGGACTCCCATAGCACCAGAAATAAAAGCAAGAATCAATAACTGGGATAGATTCAAACTAAATAGCTTTCAGCAAAGGAAACTATCAGCAATGCAAAGAGAGAGACTACAGAATGGAAGAAAATCTTTGCCACTCATACTTCAGATAGAGCACTAATTTCCAGAATATATAAAGAACTCAAGAAACACTACACCAAGAATACAAACAACCCAATCAACAAATGGGCTAAGGATATGAACAGACACTTCACAGAAGAAGATTTACAAGCAATCAACAAACATATGAAAAAATGTTCACCATCTTTAATAATAAAAGAAATGCAAATCAAAACTACACTAAGATTCCATCTCACCCCAATTAGAATGGAGATTTTCAAGAACATAAGCAACAATAGGTGTTGGAGAGGATGTGGGGGAAAAGGTACACTCATATATTGCTGGTGGGGCTGCAAATAAGTGCAACTACTCTGAATAGCAGTGTGGAGATTCCTTAGAAAACTTGGAATGGACCCACCATTTGACCCAGCTATCCCACTCCTTGACCTACACCCAAAGGACTTAAAATCAGCATACTACAGAGATACAGCCACATCAATGTTCATAGCTGCTCAATTCACAATAGCCAGACTGTGGAACCAAACTAGATGCCCTTTGATTGATGAATGAATAAAGAAACTGTCGAATATATATATATAATGGAATATTACTCAGCCATAAAGAATAATAAAATTATGGCATTTGCAGGCAAATGGATGAAATTGGAGAATATAATGTTAAGTGAGATAAGTCAATCTCAAAAATCCAAAAGGCGAATGATCTCACTGAAAAGCAAATGATGACACATAATGGGGAGTGGGCGGGGTTAGTGTTAGTGTTAGAGTTAGGGTAGGGAGGGGGGCAAGAATGGAGGAAGGAAGGATTGTATAGAGGGAAAAGAGGAGTGGAAGGGGTGGGGGGAAGGGAAAAAGTAACAGAATGAATCAAACAACATTACCCTATGTAAATTTATGATTACACAAATGGTATGCCTTTATGCCATGTACAAACAGAGAAACAACCTGTATCCCATTTGTTTACAATAAAAAAAACTATAAAGAAGAGAAAAAAAGTAAATTAAAAAAATGTAGGCCTCCAACAGATAAGTGACATTATCTGGGATGCATATCCTCCATGTTTTACTGGTAAACATGCACATTCAAAAAGTTTGGAACTGAAAGTCTGCTTAGTAAACTTCTTAAGCTGTCCCTGAGACTAGGAGGATGTAGCATGTCACCTGTCTTGAAAGTTGAGCAGAACTTTAAATGGCAGGGCCATGACATGCCTCCCCAGACTAACCACCATTCCTATACAAAAAAAAGTAATTGCTACTATGTAGTCTTTAATAATAAAGAAATCTTCTTACTGTACTATGTTAAACTAATACAGTAGATTCCCTTGTCCTTTAAATATGACTATAATATTCAGAGTGGACATATAAACATATAAACATAATAGCTACCCTGTAGACTTTGATATTAATACAATATCCCTACCATGGCCCACAAATGTAACAGAATTGAACTGACATATTCTTTCAAGGGAATAAAGAGCTATTATGTGTCCTTTAATATTAATGTAATTCACCTAATACAACATCAAAAATGGATATAAGAGCCATTCAGAGGACTCAAATATGGTATCCTTTTTTTTTTATGTTTACATAGGGCAATGATGTTTATTTTTTTTCCCTTCCCCCCCACCCCTCCCACCCCTCTTTTCCCTCTATACAGTCCTTCTTTCCTTCATTCTTACCGCTCTCATGGTATCCTAACTATAGTATCAATGATGAGTGTAGAAGCTGTGTTGTATCCTTTAAATCTAATGTGTTATTCATAACCTAGCATCCAAAACTAATATACCAGATCCATGTACCTTTAAATATGAATATGACATCCATATTATGGTTTCTAAAGCCAATGAAATATGTTGTGTGACTTTTAATCTTACTATGAAACATCATTCACATAAACCCCAAAACCAATATAAAAACTTCCTTATGAATTTTAATGCTTATTTAATACTCAATATAATATCTAAAACTAATAAACAGGTGCTCTATAGCATTTAATGTTAGCATGATATTTATAATATACAGCTTTAAACTAATAGAATATCTGCACTGTAGCCATTAAACTAATAAGATATTCATGAGGTACTATTAAAATTAGTGCATTAACTATCATATTGACATTAATTCTAATGCAATATGCATACTTGAGTTTCTAAATGTGACATAAATATTTATCTGTGGCCTTCAACACTAATGTGATATCTATAATAAAACATCGCAAATTGATGTGATAGCTGCCCTGTGTCCTTTTATACTGATGTAATACTCATTCTATAGCAGGTACAACTAATATAATTTCCCTGAGGTTTTAATACTAGTACATTATCCATAGTTTAGCATTTATTCTTAATATAATAGCTTCCATATACCTTGGATATTGATGGAAGATGTGTGCTATACCATCCATAATGAATATAATATCTAAACCTGTAGTCTTTTGTACAAAAATATTATCAATGATAAAGCATCTCAAGCTAATATAGTATCTTTCCTAAGTTATTAATCATAATGTAATACCCATATTACAGGATCCAAAACTGATATAACAGCTGTCCTGTGAACTGCAATTCTATTATGGAACCCATACTAGAACATCTATAGAGTGATATTAATATTTTTTTTCTAACAGCTGAATATGCCCATTGCATCTTGACCCTCAAACAATACTGAAAATGCAAAGATGTATATAAGTGTGTTCTCATCTACATGCCCCACCCAATTGTAACAGTGTTTAGGTGGAATGATCCATGCATGTATGAAGTTAAACATGATAATATACTGATATGCAATCCCTGGATTCTGATCCATTATGCCGAGAATCACTCTGACTTTATACTTGATTGATCTGTAATTTCTCATTTCAACACTGAGAAAACAGGGTCATAGCTTCTGCCACGTAATTAATTAATTTTTCCTTGATGAGAAATATACTCATTGCTCCAGATTACATGATCTAAAATAATAAAAATATACAAACAAATTTGGTCTTTAGCCCCTGTTCCTGGTGCAGAGTTCTTCAAATCCTCATATTTAGTAATCAATAATGGTAGTAAGTACATCTTTATTGCTAACATTAGATTGTTGGCCATGATTCCTAGCCTGTATCTTGTAGAACATTTGGGGTGATAAGAAGGTCTTTGCTCTAATAAGGACTCTTGTCAGGTCTCTAGGGCAGCATAAAAATTGAGGATGGTTGTGAGGAAAACCAAGCCCTGAATATAATCTTACAACTTTCAGTTACCCACCTAACTTGCAGAAAGAAGGTGGAGTATGAATTAATATCCATAAGGCCTAAAAGATTAAGTCTCCACAAATGTCTGTATAAGAAGTGGTCAAGGAGTTTGTGAACCCAACAAGCACAGGGAGGGTGTTTCTCCCAAACTCCATGTGGACAGATGCTCCTACACTCAGGACACTGCTGAGCCTCATCCTGTGCTCCTTCTCTTTGGACCACAATTTTGCCTTTTCTAGAATGTCAACAAATGTGGGTCATACAGCATGTTGTCTCTTCAGCCAGGGTTGTTGCATCTTGCAGCAGAATAGGTGTAAGTTTCTGTGTCTCTGTAGCTTTGTGGTTCATTTTTTTTTAATTCTGGGTTTCTTGAGCACTCAGATATGGAAAGATATTTGGATATTTTATCTGATCAGCATCTAAAGTTCTGATGTCCATAATGGCACCATGTTTTGTTTGACATGCTTTCTCAGAGCAATTTTCTAAGTGCAGATAAATTATGGGGACACTGGTCAAAGATTAGACTTGTTTTGTCTTAGAAAGCACTGGCAGATCATCTCAAAAGTGGCTGTCATGTGTCTTTCCAGTAATGCTTGAAAGTTCTGATGACCCAAATCCTACAGATCTTGGTGTAATGACTCTTCTTAGAGTTTTCCAATGCTAATTGCAATGCCAAACTACCTATCATTTTAATTTATGAGATCTGTGTTTTTCTGTCATCTACATGATGATCCACCTCTCTTCTAAACATACTGTACACTCCAGAGGATATCCTGCATCCATGCTTCATGAAGTACTTCACAAAGAAAATGAAGGTCAACTGGTACTACAAGTATGTGGGCAGCACCTGTGACACAAGCAAATGGCCAGAATGGGTCTCCATTTTCAATGCCACAGAAATACCACAAACCTCATGACTTCAGTTCTAAGTCATCAATGCAATCCTGGGATGGATGGGGCCAGAGATGGCTGTGGGGAGGCCATGTGAAGAATAAAGAGAAACACCTGCTGTTGTTAGAGACTTCCCCCAAGTCCAGGGCTGCTCCTAGTTAGCCTCACGTGGGAGCAAGCAGAGAGATAAGACAGAGAACCGCCTAGAGTCCATGGTGCAAATTCCCAGCAGGTTCCATTATAAACAAAAGGGTCAACACATTTCCAATAACTGAAATGGTGTAGGAGGCAACTGATCAAGTCATGTGAAAAGCATGGTCTCTGTCCCATTTCTCTGGGAGAATCCCATCACCAATAAAGCAACTGCATGGAACCATTCCTCAACCATATTCAAGGATCCCTGCCACTGGTGATTTGGCTCTTCAGATCTGAGCTGCAGGCTTGCACCTGAGACCAGTCAAGTGGCTCCTAAGTTCCAGGGTCTCTGTGTCAGGATCACCATGCCCTCAGTGCAAAGGTGACAATACAAGGATCTGAGGAGGGGCAGACAGAGCCTGTGCTGCTTTAATGTCCCTCACTAACCTGAGGCTAGAAGTCAAGGTCTCTGGGCTGTGTTTACAGGGTGTCCTGATCTCAGGCTCTCATTGACTGTCCTGAGTTCCATACTCTTCCTTTAAACATTGAATTTGCCTAATTTGGATTCCAGTAAGAAAACTGTAGTCATGCATATACCATTTTAAAATTTTTATTTGTCTAGGTGGGTCTAGCTGTGAGCAAAATGTAGCTTTTAAATAATATATAGGGCTAGGATATAGCTCAGTGGCAAAGTGTCTGCCTTGCATTCACAAAGTCCTAGGTTTGACCACCCATTCCAAAAAAAAAAAAAAAAAAGACAAAATAAAATAATATATATTCTTGTTTTTTCTATTGAGAGTTTGACACACTACACCATTTGTTGAATGCTATGTTTAGAAAGAGAATAGTTCAGCCCTCAGATCTTGGTGCTTCAGTGATTGAAACTGTCAGTGCTGTGTTTTAGAATGTAAAAGCCAGAACTGGGCTGACTTGGTACAGATCCATGTTGAGGATCTTGGTAGAAAGCTGTGTTTGAGGAAAGTGACTAATACTTGGGTAAGCTTTATTGATATACTTGTTCATGGGACTTATTTGTTAAGGCAGTGAATCTGTTTGCAGCTCAATTAAACCCTGATGGAACCCAGAAGTCATCACCCCTTCTCTGTGATTTCTTCTTTGTCCTGTTTTACAGAGTTAAGATTCCAACAGAGCAATTTTGAGACAATTTTCCAGAATTGGCCAACAAAGAGAAATTATCACCAGCTTCCCTTGTTACCTTAATGGTTGTTTATAGTGACATGAAAACTGATGGTACTTTGTCCTATTTAAAGGTCTCATCATGCATGCCATGACTCATTCATGGTTCTTTCTCCTCCCTGAAGAAACTCAGTGGAATAGAAAATGTTATCACCTAATGCCACAGGCATTCATCCTGTAGGAAATGAGGGGAGAAATATCCATGCCTTTGACTTCTACAATTTAAAAAACAGGGACCATTTTCTCTTTTCAAATTTACTGGAACCTCAGTGTGAATCAAAACAGAACCATTCATACTTGCAGATCTTCATTCCATTGATTCATCCCCATTTGTTATTTACCAGTAAATTTCAAAAGAACACAAAAGCAGCTAGAAATGCCCTATCCTGGTAACCTTCCCACAGGGGCAATTGTGCATATGTGTGTTGATTTTTAAGTCTTTCCAGACCAGTTGACTATCATCTGTCTCTCACCTTTGGTGTGAAGGTAATGAGCAGTAACTTAGCTCCATGTGCACAAAAAAGATTGTCATGAGACTCCTGTAAAGGTTACTTAGCACTTAAAGTTCCTTAGGGGAAGGGAAAGATATCACTTTGTGTTCCATTCAACAGTAAGTACAGGAAGCTGAGTGAAGATGCATTTGGTTAGTAAGTATCCTGTGCAACGAGTGATCTCCTATTCCCTTTTCAGTTCTCAAAATTATTTTGTCTCTCCTCTCTGCTCCAGTATCTTTGGGTATTTAAACAATATTGTCTTCTGAGATGCTTCTTTGTTTTCACTGCTGGGGCCTTCTTTCCAAATTTTAGTTGGAAGTATAGGAAAAAAAACTCTGTCTTCAACTACACACAAAATAAAAGGATGTGGCTTGGTGCTACTCTGAGAGAAGCAATGTAGTCTTTCCCTAAAGACATGGAAAAAATGAAGTCCTCTCCTATGGTTATGACCATGCTATTGGGCAAACTCTTGGCCAATTAACACCATCCTTGCTTCTTGATATAACATGTGCATCAGTGAATTTTATAACCAAAATATTTTCATCTACATGAGGCACTTAGAAATTTAAGTACAGAAATTCCAACTCCTTGCCATTTCAAAGTGTCCCCCAGCATCTGCCAGCTGCCACACCAAATTTTTCGACAAAGCTCTAGAATCCCAACAGTGCATTATGCTCTAGGTATATGGAACCAGATAGAAACAAGACTTTTCATGACTCCATTTCAAAGTGAAATCTCAAGACCTTTGCTGATTTCTGTTTCTTTGAAACCGGATGCTGATGTAGATTCACTGAAAGGGTAGGAAGCTATAGACCTTTGGCACCGGAATACTGTGGGTTTTGGGGTCCCTTGTAGTATAACTGCTTTGTACAATGGGAAGAGAAATTTAGACAATTCTACATTGCACAAGAACCATTTTCAGATCCATATCATGGGGAGGCTAGCTCTGTAAATCTGCCTTTGAAACCTTCCATTGGTGCAGAGTGGAAACATGGCCAAGAGAGGAGCTCACTTACTCTTTCACTGTGGGACACGTCATAGTACATTTTTATGTCATCCTCTGTTCTTCACCTTCCTCCTTTTTCAACTGTATGTTTGTGCATTGCAACACATGACTCTAGTGTTAGGTTTTCCCATGGAGTATGTTTATGTATGGGCTCATACATCTGATGACAACTTTAAAAGCAGATGCTAGAATAATCCTTGGAGATGAGGGGAAGCTATGAAGGCCCTGCAATGCAAACTGACTTCTTCAGGACCACACACATGGGCATAAAGGGGGGATGGGTCTGAACCAAGCTCTGTCTCCTCAAACCAGGAGAGCTTGATACACTAGACCTGTTTGGGGACCTGATCCAATATATGTATAACTTTGTCCACTTATGCATATGTCATGGGAAGATGAGAGCATCCTACATTGCATGGAAATTTTTGAAATATCTTACATGTGAAAGGGCCTCAGGTAAAGAGTCCCCAAGGAAGTAACTTCATTTCCTTGGCAATGGAACACACAACCTGGAACCAAGTAGCTAGGAACTCACAGTCCAGATACAGTCCTATTCTGCTCATTTTTGTTGAGACAACAAGTTCAGAGTCATGAGTTCTCATTGCCTTCTGATCTACAGATGCTCAGATATTAGGAAAACCATGAGTAGGGTTCTTTTCTGAGTGTGGAAGCTCTGGATCAATGCTGGGTTCCAACAACTCTGGTGATTTTTCCCAAGGAGAGCAGGTGAGACAGGAGAGACCATTGCAAATGAGTGGAGGCTAGTTCACCATTCAAATTTCCATTTTGATAACCTTACAATAAACAGGGGTTTGGGTGTGTGTGTGTGTTTGTGGTGTGTGTGTGTGTGTGTGTGCTATGCATGAATGGTTTATGTCTACATTTGTGTGTGGGTGTGTGTATATGTGTGTGTGTATTATATCCCCTGAGAATATGAAGGAAAAAATCTTTTGTTCTGTTTTTCCTTGATACTGTGACTACTGTTTCTTTGTTAAATATCCCTTTTGGATTCCCCAACCTATGAAGAAGATGCCATAGATTAATCATTGGATGTGTCCTGTGTATTTGAAATCTTCCCAGCACTCATCCTGCAGGATCTTTTAGATTACATGCACCTGGCCTGCAGAAAGGGAAACCACATATTTCCATTAATTTTTGTATTCATGCCAAAATTAGACCAGTGCCAAGAAGATGCTGGAGCTGCTGTGTTAATGGTTTGTACCAACTCCAAGACCTGGGATATGACCATCTTCTGATTTGGTTTTGGACACCTGGGTATCACTCTGAACCTCAGTCATCTCTGTGGAAAGGAGGGTTTTCAGAAGAGAACCCTACCTGGTTGTTTAGAAAACCAAGTAAGGTGAACCATAGGAGTGTTTGGCTCAGGTCTCTCTCATAGAGCAGCTTGCCAACTGCTCTGTTCTTCCCTGTGGACTGTATTCTCCCCTGTAAGGAAGTTCATTGCCTTAGGCCATGCTGCTCTGAAATCACAGGAAAGGGTTTCCATATTTGGGAAGGAGATTGTGGCCTGAATTTAGGAGGGTTCCTGACCTGCACATAAACAGGACAGAGATCTCTTAGGTGGACATAGTGAGTTCTGCACCTGAGGTAGCTAGGCTATAATTGGTTAGGTTTATTCTTGGCTCAAATATATGTGAAGCACCTACCATTGTCAGGCACTTGGCCTATTCTTTAGAAATCTGTACAATCACCCAGCACTTCTGACCTTCTATTATTATCAGGGAGTTATTCAAGCCAGTATGCTTATAGGCAGATAAGGGGCACAGAATGTTACTGATGACATACTTCTGGCCTTCTGTTGGTATGAAAATCTCCAGCCAGCTATCAAAGAGGAGTGACTCCAAAGAATAAATTGAGTAGTCTTTGGGTCAAAATGAGGGTTTCTGCCTCAAGAGTGGTCAGTTGGGAGGCTGTTTAGAGAATGAATAGTCAAATCCCAGGTTCCACCCTTTGTGCTAGGAATAGCAGGGGACTAACATCTGACTTATCCTTTAGAAGGAAGACAGCAAGCAGTTGTGGGATTTTTTGGTCCCCAAGGAATAGTGTTTTGACTGGAGTCTCAGAGACAGGCCCTGAGGGAAATCCTCCTCATCACAGCCAATTCCAGCATGGATTAACCACACTTTTCTGTATAGACGCTGGACAGCAAATGTGCAAAGCTCCTTTATACTAATTGTACTTCTTTGTGAGCCTACTCTAAACACCTGAGAAAGCCTACACTGCAAACCTCAGAGAACAATTTTGACTCACCTCAGAGGTCTTTTCTATACACAGCAAATAGCCATTTTACTCACTTAACAGTTAGACTCACCAATAAGTTCTACAAACCTCATAAAGCCCTCCTACACCTTTCAGAGAGCCCTCCCTGCACAACAAAAAGAACCTGCCTTTATACCTCAGAGAACCATTCCTACCCACCTCAAACTCACTTCCATCTACATTTAAGTAATCCCTACCTACTCACATCAGGAGTCCTACCTACACAATTCAAAATTTCATCCTTACACACTTTAGGGACACTTCTTCCACACTTCATTGAGCAACACTTAAACAACTCAGAAATCCCTCCCTCTACACCCCAGAGAGTACTTCCTACAAATGCCAGTGAGATGTTAATTCTAACCTCACAATGTCCCTGCTACCAACCTCAACAAATCAAATTCCTCCACAACTCAGATAAAACACACTACTCACCAAAATGCCCATCCTACTCACTTGTGTGGGTTGGAGTGACACACCTCCCTTCGAATACTCTGTTGAATGACTACCCTAAACACTTCAGAGATTGCTTCTACTATCCTCAAAGAACACTCCCATTACACATCTGTATGTTCTATGTAGTCATATCAATTTGATCCAACTATTCACTTCAGGGGGCCCTAACTAAACAACAGAGATAGCACTTTATACTGGTAAAAACCCACCTACACCCCTCATAGATTCCTCCTGCACACCTAATAAAGACTTCCTTACACACTTCAGAGCATGTGTATGACAAATCACAGAGAGCCTTTCCTTCATATCTCAAAGATCCCTTCCTATACACTTCACAGTCACCTCTACACACAGCTCAGAGCCCTACCTACTCACATCAAGTGCACTTTCTACACAATTCAGAAAGCATCCACACACACCTTAGAAACCCTTCCTACACACATTTACCAACCCCATACAACTCAAAGAACGGATGCTACACACCAAACACTGCACCTCTACACACCTCAGAATGCACTACTTTCAATATTCAGAGGCTCCTGTTACACACCTCTTAGAGCCCTCCTTTTCACAGTTCAGTTGTCTTCCTTATTCATCTCAGAGATCTATCCTTACTCAACTTAGAGTTTCATCAATACACATCTCAGCAAATTCGTAACACTTACCTCAGAGTACCAGCCCTATACATTGCAATCAAGAGTCCTCCCTACAAATCTCAGAGAATCTTCCATATAAATATCAGAATGCCCTTTCAAAAAAACTCAAGAAAACTTACATAGATATCTCATGTAGCCCTCACTACTGACCAAAAATATCCTCCATATTCTACTTAGGGCCAGAACTACAAATATCTGAGAGGTCCCATGATACTCTTCTGAGTGTCCTCCAAAAACACCTCAGACATTCTCTCTACTATCCTCAAGGATCCCTTCTATCAAACTTTAGAATGTTGTCCCTAATCATATCAGAGAGATTTCACTACTCACTTCAGAGGGCTCTCCCTATACAACTGAGATAGCATTTCCACTGAGTTATATAGTCCTCTTATTCCCTGCATAGATCCCTCTGCACAAACAGAAACCTCCCTACACACCTCTGAAAGCCCTCCCTACATTCACCAGATTGCTATCCCTCTGCATTTTAATGAGCCCTCACTACACACCTCAGAGTACCTTCGCAACAAAGCTCAGAGAGTCCATCCTACTCATCTTAGCAAGTTCTAACTTCAGACTATATAGAAGCCCCTCCACACCTCATGGGGCCCTCCCTTCTACATCTAGTTGTCCTCCTGTATTGCCTAAGAAAGCTCTCACTACTCACTTCAAAAGGCCTTACAAACAACTCACTAAACCCTTTCTACTCAACTCAGCACACACTATCTAAACACTTGAGTGAGCAATCCCATCTCATCTGAGAAGACCCTCAAACTCATGTCATATAGCCCTCTAACCCACATAATAGAACTATCCTACATGCCTCATGGAACTCACACAACACAGCTAAGAGGCAGCATGCTACCAAACTCAGAGAGCCTACTCTACATACCTCAGTATACCCATCATATAAATCAAAGTGTACCAGCATACTCACCTCAAGAGTAGTCCCTAAACACCTCAGGGAGATGTTCCTACATAACTCAGAGAGTACAAACTGTACTTCTTTGAAAGTCACCCCCCTGACTATACATCTTTGCAAGATCTCTCACCAGCTCAAAGAGCCTGCAATAACACTCCTCAGAGAACTCTTTTGACTTTCCACAATGACCTTTTCTATACCCCACAATACTGACACTGAACCTGAAAAAAACCATAACCTTTACTCTAAGCATAAACCTAAGCCCACCCTATATACTACAGAGAGCTCTCCCTGTCCCTGACCCTAAATGTAAATCCTAGGCCTAACCCTAACTCTAACCTCAAAGTACCTTCCCTTCTACATCAATTTGTTCCCCCTACTCATCTAAATGAGTTCTCACTACTCACCTCAAAAGGCCCTCCAAACAAAACTCACTGAGCACTTTCTTCAAGTTCCAGCACACACACCCTTCGCAACTATGTGAGCCATCCCAACTCACTTTCGAGGGCCCTTTCACCCAAGTAAAGGGGCCTTTGGACACACATCATATAGCCCTCCTAAACAACTCATAGAATCCTCCCTACCTACCAGTGTTCACAAACCACCAACCTTGGAGACCCTTTGCTATACACCTTATAATATGCTACAAATACATAAATGAAAGTAATCCTTACACATCTCAAGAGCAGTCACTACATACCTCACAGAGACCTCCATATATACCTTAGGGAGTACACCTTTACAAGACCTTTATATTAACTATATTTCTATACAGCACACTCTAAGCACCTCAGAGAAAATTTCTACTCACCTCAGAGTCTCACTGCACACCTCAGAGAGTTATTTCCTCTCATCACAGAGGCCTTTCCTATATACTACAAAAATCCCTACTTACTTAGGTGAGCCCTCCCTCCTATGGCAAGAAACTTTCCTACAAACCTCATAAAGCTCTCCTACACCCTTCAGAGGGACCTCCCTACATATATAAGAGAGTCCTCCCTTGAAGAAAACCCACCTTAACAACTCCAAGAATATTTCCTGTACACCAAACTCACCCTCTACACATCTATGTAACCCCACCCTACTTACATCAAGAGCCCATTCTACACACCTTAAAGTGCCATCCATATACACCCTTCAGAAATGCTTACTTCACATTTCATGGAGCAAGACCCTAACAACTCAGAAAGTCCTTCATATACAATTGAGTGAGCATTTTATATAAACCCCAGAGAGACATTAATTCAAATCTCACAAAACCCATGCTACACACCTCAGCAAATGCTACATACATAGCTCAGATAGACCTCACTGCTCACCAAAAACCTTTCCTACTAACCTCCAAACATCATATATACACACCTCAGAGAGCCATCATCATACTCCATTGAGTTCTCTCCCCAAACATCTCAGATATTCTGTATTATCCTCAAAGAACCCTCGCATCACATCTCAGTTTGTTCTCCCTACTCATATCAGAGAGATCTCACTATTCACTTCAGAGTTCCCTCCCTGAACAACAGAGATAGCATTTCAGTCATACACCATTCATAGATCCCACTGAATACCTAATAAAGATCTCTTTGCACACCACTGAGAGCCCTCCCTACATATATTAGAGTGCTACCACTATGAATTCCAAAGAGCCTTCACTATACACCTCAGACAACCTACACTACAAAATTCAGAGAGCTTCTCTATACATTTCAATAAGTCTGACCTACTCACAACATAGTTTCCCCCACACTCCATAAGATCCTCCTTTTATATCAGTTTTTCCTCCCTACTTCTCTCAGAGCTCTCACTACAAACTTAAGTCATCTGAAAACAACTTTCTGCATCCTTTCTACTTATCTCAGTACACATACCCTATACACCTGAGTGAGCCCTACCCACTCATATCAGAAGGATCACCCACACACATGGTAGAGTCATCTGACACACATTGTAGAGCTCTCCTACACACCTTGTATAACCCCTCTACAAGATCACAGGCCAAAATCTACCAAACTCAGAGAGTTGTCTATACACACCTAACAGTAATCTTCCTACACATTAAAGAAAGACCTCCATACTCACCTCAACAACAGTCTCTACACATTTCAGAGAGACATCCCAACATACCTCAGTGAGTACGAGTTATACTAGAACCAAGTCCTAATTGCTAACTGTATTTCATTTCAAACACTCTCTAAAACCCTCAGAAAGTCCATCTACTCACCTCACATAATCCTCAATAAACACCAAAGATAACTCTTTTGACTCACAACAGAGGCTTTCCCTATGTATTACAAATACTGACCCTCACCCAGAACTTAACCCTTATTCTAACCATAACCCTAAACACTTCCTACATACCACAGAAATCCTGATACTGACACTGACCCTGACCTTGACCAAATCTTTATCCCTAAGCTAACCTTAACCCTAATCTCATAGTACCCTTCCTTCTACATCAGTTTGTGCTCCCTATTCATCTCACAGAGCTCTCATGCCTCAACTCTAAAAGGCCTCCAAACACAACTTACTAAATTCTTTCTATAATTCACAGAGCACTCTCCCTATGAACCACTGTAAGCCCTCCAGCTCACCTCAAGGAACAATTCCACACAACATTATGAGAACTTGAACCCATTCCATAAAGCCCCTTGACATGCATCCTAGTGCCCACCCTACACAGCTCAGTGGCCACACAAATTATCAACTTGAAGTGTCTCCCAAAATATCTCAGAGTACCCTTCTTACACATCAAAGAAAGCTCATTCATCTTAAATGCATTCTCTACACACTTCAGAGAGTTGTCCCTGCATACCTCAGTGAGAACAAATTATGCAGCTTTGCAATCCCATTCTACTGACAAAACTTCCTTGAAAGAACACTCTAAACACATCAGAAAGCCCATAAACTAATGACAGACAGCCCTAAATACACACCTTAGAAAACCCTTTCAACTCACCACAGAGGCCTTCCCTACAAACTGCAAATATTTACCCTGACCCTGAACTTAACTCTAAGCCCTTGCTACATATCAGAGAGCCCTCCCTAACACTTCCCATAATTCTAAACTCTAAACCTGACTCTAAACCTAACCCTAACCCTAACCCTAACCTAATACTGTACTCCCTTCATCTGTTTGTCCTCCCTACTCATCTCACAATGCTCTCACTACTCACCTCAAATGGATATCCAAACACAACTCAGTGAGCCATTTCTACACTTCACAACTCTCCTTCCCTTTGCACCTCTGGGAGTTCTCCTAACTCACCTCAGTGGACTCTCCAACACATTTAAAGAAGCCCTCTTACACACATCATATAGTCCTCCCTATTTGCTCTAAGAGATCAAAATTTTCTCTCTATACATGTCTTAATGTCTTGCTGACACATCAAAGAAAGCCATCACTACATATTAAGAGCTGTACCTACACAACTCAGAGAGTTGTCCTTATAGACCTCAGTAAGTACTCACCATGCTCCTTTGGAAGCCCTCTCTAATCACCTCAGAAAGCCTGTGAACTCACCTCATGGAATCTTTACAACACACCTCAGAGAGCCAGTTGAACTCATCACAGAGGCTTTCCCAATACAATTCAAATGCTTATCCAGACCCTAACCCAACCTAAACCTAACACTAACCCCATAATTCAAATGCTAATCCTAAATCTAACCCTAATCCAAACCCAAAGCCCTCAAATTTACCTTAAACCTACCCCTAACTCTTCCACACAGCTTGGAATTTGCTCCATACAAAAATCAGGGAACCCTCCCTCCACATCTCAGAGTGCTCTCCTGGTACATTGAAGAAAGCCTTCACTACTCACCTTCAAGAGAAGTACCTGCACACCTCAGAGAGATATTCCTACAGACCTAAGTGAGTACTCATTATACTCCTTTTCAAGCACACTCTAAACACCTCAGAGAGTCCTTCTACTAACATCAGAAAACACTCACTACACTCATCATAAAGCTATTTTGACTGTCCTCCTATATACAACACAAAGAGGTGTACTTAATTGGTCACTCCCACTCATGTCAATAAGCTCTCCTACACAACTCATAAAGCCCTCCTAGACCCTTCAGAGGGTCCTCCCATGATATCTCATAGGGCCTTCCCTATAAAATGAGGAGAACCCAACTTCACACCTCAGAGAACCATTCCTACACACCTCAAACACACTTCCCTATTCTTCTAAAAATGTCCTCCCTACTTGTATCAAGAACACTTTATATAGAACTCAAAATCCCATTCTTACACACCTTAAGAACATTTTCCCCACACTTTATTGAGCAACACCTAAACAACTCAGAAAGTCTCCTTACACACCCACTGTGTACTCCCTAAAAATGCCAGAGATATTAATTCAAACCTCAGAAGACCTGTGCTACACACCTCAGCAAACCCTACCCACACATCTCAAATAGACCTCACTTCCCTTTTAAAAGATGTTTGAGGGTTTTACCCAAACATCTCAGAGATTCCCTTTACTGTCCTAAAAAACACCTTAGTGTGTTCTCCCTACTCATAGCAGATGGATATCTCTATTCACTTCAGAGGGCTCTCACTACACAACTGAGATTACATTACTACACAGGGAAAAGTTCTTTATAACACCTCATATATACCTTCTGCACACCTAATGGAGAGCTCACTACATACCTCAGAGAGCCTGAACAACAAACCTCAGAGATTTGTTCCCTTCATACACACCTCACAGACACCTAACTACACCTTAGAAATCCCTCCCAACTTACATTAAGCATCCCTTCCTACACAACTCAAAGGACCATCCATACACACCTGAGAAATCTTTTCTGCACACATGATTGAGCAATCCATATACAACTCAGAGAATAACACCACACAGTGCCTCTCTACATTCTCAGATTGCCCTACTTTTATAATTCAGAGGGCTCTGTTACACACCTCATAGAGCCATCCATTAAAATCTCAGTTTGTTCTCCCCATTAATTTGAGTTCTTTCCTTACTCACTTTAGAGATATATCCCAATACACCTCAGTGAGTTCTTAATACTCAAGAGTACTTTCCCTATACAGCCCAATCAAGAGTCCTCCATACAAAGCTCAGAATGCCATTTCAACAAATCTCAAAAAAACTCTATGTATGCATCTCAGGTAGCAAACACCATTTACCAAAACTCCCTGTGCATTCTTTCAAAGGCCAGAACTATAAAACTCAGAGATTCCTTGTGATACTTTTTTGAGTATCCTCCCCAAATCCCTGAGAGATTCCCTCTATGATCCCTCCCAACAAAATTTACTGCATTCTCCTTCACTTTACTTCAGAGCACCCTCCCTACACAACTGAGATTGTAAACGTTAAGGGGTATACAAATAAAGAGGCAAGCATACAGGATGGCATACAATAAGGTGTGGCTTCTGTAGGAAAGCCAGTTCAATTTTATTATCTGCTCCAGAGATATATCAGGTTTCATTAGTGCAGTTAGCTTGTGCATGTGCAGATCATATAACATGCTTGCTTCTCAGAGTCCATGAGTGCCAAATGTTTTTATAAGAAGATAATATCTTCATGACTCAAGATCAGAGGAGTTGAAAAATAAGTCAGAGAAAGAGAAGGTCTTCGTCATCTGAGGTGTGTGCCCACTCAAAGGACTTATACTCCTCTGTAATTTCTCATGGCCTGAACCTCTACAATTCCAAGCTTTTGTTTTGGGTGATCTTTTGAATAGGTATGACTTGTCTTTAGTTTAAGAAAGGTGGAGGGAGAAAGTAAGTCAGACATTGGAAAAATAAGCACAACAAAATTAAGCAAGTGTCCATAAACATCCTCTAATGAAAAGCTGTTTTATCCATGTAAAATTTGGTAGCCATGAGGTTAGCCAATCTAATAAATTCCAACCTCCATCATCTTGTTGCACCTTCTTTACAATGTCTTTGATATGATCCAATTTTTTTGAATGGAATGACTGTTATCAGTTAGATTGAAACAACACAGGTTGTTAAATTTATGGCATCCCTTATGATGAAACAACAGCAAATAATCAATAGAAGTCCTATTATCAATAATAGCTTGATGGTGTGTTTTTTTTTTCCTCATTAGCCTTTAGTAATTACCCTTGATGTGTAATTTATATTTTTTACCATAGCACAGGTAAACCCCATTATCTGTTTATAAGCTCCTACTGGTAGGGGAAGAACACCAGCTAAGGAGAATTTTAAAGCCTCAAATTCTGCTATAGACAATAGATTAACCAAATCATCACAATCTTTATCTAAGTATATAGACATTTTATGTAATTGTTGAGCTGGATGTTGAACTATTAAATTCTGAGGAGAGGGGGAAAATGCTTAATCTGCTTAAACAAAAATGAGCACCATGAAACATATTAGTTGGAATATAGTTAGAGGTTTAAGCACCTCATGAAAAGAACAGATCCCAGTATGCTTCCCATATCTACATCTTGGTGGATACAAGTTTCAGAAGAACTAACAATTTCTGCTAAGTGAACCCAAGTGTTATAATGATTGCAAGAAGCTAAAGATGGAACAGTTTTGTATACAGGGCACCACCAACAAACAGGAATACAGCAGAGAAACAAAACAATAATGGCCAGCATAGTTATGGAAATTCGGGTAAGTTTTACAAAGAGAGATGTAACCAAAATTTTCAGGGCACATTCTAAAACCATCTGGCCTAGCAATTGTTGGGCAGATGTTGTTAGAATCCTTATATCCCCCCAGGTCACTAGATGATTAGAAGACCATGGGCCCCTAGAGCCTCTTGTCCTTTTCAGAGTTTCCTTCTTTCAATCACAGTCCACTCCATCCAGGATCAAATGGAATTTGATAATCAGATTTTGAAGCACTTGATGCCAACTCATGATGATTGATGAATCTCACACACCTGGAATCCAGACAGAAAATGTAGGAGTAGAGTAGCAGCATATTTCTTCCTCCATGTAATCAAAGGTAAAGTGTTTTGCCATGTAGGGTTTGGTGGAATTCAGTATTTTACATAAATCTTTGGTAGTGTTTCCTTAGGGGTGAAGAGTCTGTCCAAGTTAGAGGAGCAGTGATGTGTATTATCTCATATTCTACTTTAACAGCATTCACTGTGAACAAGGAAATATTGAGAGCATTATTAACATGATGAGGTTAGGTCCCCTTTTTAAGTTTTGTTTAAAAAGACACATTTAAGTGTGTGGTGTGCATGTTCAACTACGGTCTTTTCAGTAGGATTGTGGGGAATTCCAGGGGTTAAAATACACTCTATTGATTACAAAATTGAGCAAATGTACTAGAAGTATAAGCAGGGAAAATGTCAGTTTTTAAATGATGAGGTTTACATTGGTGGCAATGAAGAATAGCCCATGATAGATACAGGCTGAGACCTTCTCTGAAATATGTGCATTGGAGGATGTATCTATGATAACATGTAAGACAGAATAGGCTTGGAAGGGAGGAAAATGAGTTACATCCATCTGCCAAAGACCATTAGAATCTAAACCTTGAGGGTTTATGATTTTCCAAGTAGAATGAAAGGGTATGTAATGAGATAAATTATTAATTATGAAACAGGAATTTTGAGAGGAAATAGAAAAGACTTTCATTAAAGAATGAGCATTTTGATAAAAAAAATTGTGTGATTCACAACATCTGAAAAGAGAGGATAAAAGAATTTTATAGCACCATCAGCATGAGCCTTTCCTTCAGTGAGTGGTCCAGGAATGTTAGTGTGGCTATGTATGTGAGCAAGAAATATTGGAGCTGTATGATCCTGTAAAAGAGATTGAAGAATGATAAATAGACATAGCAAATTAGAGTCCAAATTAGGTGAAAAAATTGCAGAGAAAATATGAGGCATCAATTTGGCTATATACTGAGAATCTATAATGATTTTTAAGGCAATGGAAAACTTACAAAGAGCAAATGTAATTGCAGTTAATTTGGCCCCCTGAGGAGAAGTTCCAGGCAATGTATAACAATCTGTCCATTTTTTATCAATGAATATAAATATTACACTCCACTGCTTTTCTTCATCAGTATAGACAGTAATCCCATTGGAAATCAGAATAGAGAAGATTATAGAAGGAGCATGAGAGACTTGACACAATAAGGAAAGGTGTTCATCGAGAAGTGCATGGAAAATGCTAGGAGCTAAAAAGTCTGTTAAGACAGCTTGATAAGGAAAATTGTAAATATTGTAAATGTAAATTCTTTTCATAAGATAAAGTACATGAACATCTGTTCCTGTAAGATCAAATGTAAGAGAAAGATATTAGTGCAATTGTGACTATCTGACATCAATTAAGCATACATATCAGCATAAAGGAGAGCATTTCTTCCTGAAAATTGAGGAGAGTATAATCACTCTATTATACTCAAGCCTTGATTATAAAAGGCAACAACTGCAATGAAGGCATGTAGCTTTTCAGTAAAGATTATTAGAGATAAAGGAACATTGAATGTTGGGAGTCTATCTATAAGAACTGTAGATAATTTCTCATTAACACACCAAAGAGCTGTAGGCAGTGCGAGAGTTAATTGGAGAAAAACTGGTGAAATTATGTTGCTTTTTTAACATCTGAATAAAGGATGACAGCATATCAGTAGTTAAAGGAATATATTATTGGGCCCAATTTAAATGTCCTAAAAATTGATGCAAATAAACTAAGGAAAATGTGGAAGGAAAAGTCAATTTTGGAATATGAGTAACATTGGATTATTTTGTGTCCTAAATAGTTTACAGGGAGTTGTCATTGAATTTTTTTCTGTGGCTACATGGAGCCCAGATTGTTAATACAATGTGTCATTATTTACTAAAAGAATCTTCTGTTAAGTATTAGCCCAGCAATGAAAATATCATCCATATTATCATAAGCAAGAATATGTGGGAATAATCATCAGAAAGGCTGAAGAGCCTTATTCACAAAATGTTGACATAATGTTGGGCTATTTCACATACCTTGAGGAAGAAATGTCCATTAAAATCTATCAAAAGGCTTATGATAATTGAATACAGAAACTGTGAAGGCAAATTTACCTCAATCATCAGAAAAGACTGGAACAGTAAAAAAAATATTTTATGTCTATTACATATAAGGAAAAATCCTGAGAGATTAGATGAGGGTTAGGCAATCCACATTGAAGGGGACCCATAAGTTGTATACATTTATTAATTTCTCTTAAATTTTGTAATAATCTCCATTTCCCTGATTCCTTCTTTATGATAAAAATGGGTGTATTCCATGGACTGGTTATGGGTTCAATATGTCCCAATTATAACTGTTCTTGAAAGAAAGCCTCCAGAATTTTCACCTTTTCCTTAGACAATGGCCATTTTTCTACAAAGACAGTAGTGGTAACCTTCCATTTTAATGTCAAGGCAAACAAAACCACAGAGGCCCCTAAAAAAAGGCAATTTGAGAGACATTTGCAATTGTGTATGTATGGTTGAATATGAGTAATAACTGTGGGTTGGAAGGGGCAGAGCATTGTAACCATAGAGAACATGTAGACACCTGTTCATTATGGCCTCCAATGCCCCAGGGTTGCCCTTTGTAAGGGCCATACATGAGGCCATATTGAGAGGGGTAAATCTGCAACATCAGCACTGGTTTTCAATAACCCTGTGATTGGCTACCCATTTAAAAAAATGGTTAACTTTGGTATAGTTTCAGTAATAGGTAAACATGCTGTGATGATAGTGGAAACAAATCCTGCATTTCCCCTTTCATTATAAACTTCCCCCGGGAGACTTACTTGAGCATCCTTAGTAGTAATCATATCTATCCACACATTCTCTCTAGTGGCATAAAAGGATTTATGGACAGAGCTTTTGTTTGAATCTGAAACACCTGTGAAGTAGACATAAGCATCTGCAGGTGAAAAAGTGTTCACCCTCCTTTGGTCCTGGGTCAGGGGATGACACATAATTGAGTTTTTTGACATGTCTGCTTCTACAGTATGAGCATAGTTTGTGAATATGTTGCTTCTTTGTACTGAGTACTATCTATTACTGGTATAACATCTGTGATATGCATAGCCTTTGTGACCTGTATAGACTCTTTAACTTCTTCTTTAACTCTTCTTTAATTCTTTAATCTCTTTAACTTCTTTGGCCTAAGTAGCCTATATGACATTTTAATAGTTATAACCTGAGTAACCTTGATGATTTCAAAGGTCACACTATGAGCTGAGTAGTTTCTCTGACCTGAGCAACTTAAATAACCTTAGTAACCACTATGAGTTTCATAACTTCCTGACCAATATAACCTCTATTCCTTGTATAACTTCTATGACTTGCATATCCTCTTTTGTCTGAATGATCTCTATGACCTGCACACCCTCTTGATCTGAGGATCTTCTATATTCTTTGAGGATTTTTTGTATTGGTATTGTTTACCAATACCTTTTATATCTGCATATATTTTATAACCTGAGGAGCCTATAAGACTAGAGTATCATCTGTGACCTTAATGGCCTAAATGAACTTAGGAGCTCCTATGTAGCCTGTATGGTCCTATTTACCTCTATTACCTAAGAGACATATAGATGTATATCCTCTACAACTTGAATAGCCCCCATGACCTGAATAGCCTCTATTGCCTGCATACTGTCTATGACCTGAGTGATCTCTATGAACTGAGTAACCTCTTTGAAAATCTCAACCTGTATGTCCCACATAGCATCTTGGGATTATAAGGCTTAAATTGTCTGAATATTCTCTTTGACCTGTAGAACTTTGAAAATCCTGATGATCTCAGTTGACTTTATGAACTGTGTAAACAGAATTAGCTGTGTAACCCTTATGTCCTGAACAGCCTAAAGGACCTGACCTGTTTAAATTCCATGGTATGAGTAGCCTCTATGAAGAACATATCATACATTCCCTGTGCCTCTGTCATCTTCTAACCTCTATTATCTCTATAACATCTATTATGTGTATACTCTTTATGGCCTTTCTAGCTTCTATGGCCCCAATATTTTCTATGATTTGTTTAATTATATGAATTGTGCAGACATTGTGGCGCAAATCATTTCTAAATTATAGCATGGATATTGCTGATATTTTTTAGCCAAGTTTATTGTGATATTCAGGAGCAGAAAGCAGGACAGAAAGATTTAAAAAATTGGGACCTGAAAGGCTGGAGTAAAACTAGGACTAAGGAAGTTGAAGTTGTTAAAGATATTACATCCTCCAAAGAAATGCTAAAGACTTTGCCTAGAGACAATAAGAAAGATGACTTGAGGGCATCTGAGGAGTTGGCAAGACCACACCCATCTCAGACTCAAGGGAGTAAAGCTGAAAATTCTCTTAAGAGACCAGCGGGACATCCTACTTACACAAGGGGGCCTAGGAAGTTTTTTCTATGTGCTCAGTCACACAGACACTCAGAGACTGCTGCAGTATGGGTCCCCAGAGACTTGGCTATTGCTCATGATGGTGGCAGACTTTGGCATCAACCATGAGGTGCTGGTTCTTTCCTCCTCTACAATTTTGCTGGTTAGATCCTTTTAGTCACAGCACCAAAATGACTAAAATGGTGAGGTATGAGTTTCCATGGTCACACTGAGTATATTATGTCAGTGTTAAAGGCCACAGTGAGGATACTATATGAGTTTATGAAGTTACAATGAGAATATTGTTAGTTTCAGAGGCCAAGTTAAAATATCATGTGTTAGAACTCATAGTGTGGTTATTGTATCATTATCAGGGTACACAATGAGGGTATTATATCAGTGTCAGAGGCCATGGAAGTGTACTGTGTCAGTATCAGAGGCCACAGGTGGATATTACATCAGTGTCAAAGCCTATGTGAGGATATTAAATTATGTTCACAAGGTACAGTGAAGTTATTATATGAGTTTCATAGGACATAGTGAGGAATTAAAATGAGCATCAGAGGCCATGTTGATGGCATGTGAATGGGAGAGGTCACAATCAGGGTGTAATAAGTTCAGGATATTATAAGTGTCAGAGGCCCAGTGAGTATATATTGTGATTATTAGAGGCCAAAGTATTGGTATATGAGTATTAGAAGCACCATTGAAGATATTATGTGAGTGTCTTAGACCACAGTGAGGGTTTTATTTGAGTGTAAGATGCCAAATGAAGATATTGTAGGTCAGGGGTAACAGTGAGGTTATTATCATGAGAGTCAGTGGCCACAGGAGAGTATTATGTGAGTTCTTGTGGTCCAACCAAGGGTATTACATGAATGTCACAGGTCACATTGAGTGTATTTTGTGAGTTTAGAAAATAGATTGGAGATATTTTTGCCCACTTTCCATAGAAATAGAAGCTAGAAATTCACAGTGGGGCAATGTAACAGAGGATCACTTCATTCTTTGAGTATATCCCTTGTCACTTTAAAATTATATATATGTACATATTTTTCTAACCATTTCCCTGACCTTCTCCCTTACCTTCTTTTCTCTAAACTTCTCCCTGATCTTAACCATAAACTTCTCCTCCCTGATCTTTTTTTCCTTGATTTTATCCTTCCTGAACTCTCCTTTCTGAACTCATTTTCTCTAAATCCCTTCTTTAAAAACCCCCAGTTCCTGATTATGGAAAAAATCACAGTCACAGGTGTCCCCTTCATTTCTCCTTTGCTAGCAAGGCAATAAACCATCTTTTTCCTTTTCCAAAAAAACATCCTCATTATTGGATTGGCATGAGAGATAAGGAATAAACTTCTGGCTACACTCACTAAAGCCATCACTAGTCTCGTATTTCTTTCAGTAAGCAAACTAAGAGCAACAAATTATGTGTACATAAGAGAGATTTTAAATAAGCTTCTGAATATTAGTTTTCACTACAATTTTAAATGGATATTTGAGGCAAATTTGCAATTTCTATCACGAAACGTAGCCATAACACCTCCTTATATAAAAAGGGGAGGGACAGTACTATTTTACAATATTTCCTGGTATTTCCTTCCATGATACAGGCCCTAACCTACCCATCTTCTTAAAATTTGGAAGCAATAATCTACATGTAGAAAATAGTAATTTATTTGGGGAGATTATTGTTTTTAATTTAGTCAGTTAGTTTATCCTCAGATACATAAGTTAGAAAAAAGGAATGAAAAGGGAGCATCTAAGGTAAATAGGGAAGTCAGTAGAGGAGAGGTAGAAGATTGAGATGAAGGTAGGGAGGGAAAGGGAAAGAACTCGGCAATACTATTGAAAAAATATATTGTATAAATTGTGAAAATATCATTGTGAATTCAATATTTATGTATAATTATAATGCACCAATAAAAATGTACATAAATTAAAGTAAGACCAGAAGTGTAAAGGAAGGGGAACAGGACAAGGGAGGTAAAGGACAAGGGAAGTACTAGGGAATAAATTAGAGTAGAAAATAATAAATACAGAAAGGAATGTATTATAATGAGAACCACTGTTATGTAAAATTATAATGTAATCACATTAAATAAAACTAAAATAATAGAATTGTATTTATTGTACTGTAGTTCGATTCCAGATAATAATATCAATATTGTTGCAGTCAGAAGACAGATTCGTGATTCTTAATGTTTATAGGATAATACTGAAGCCAGAATTAAGGACAGGCAGTTAGTGTAGAAATAGGGGATTGGGTCAAATCAAGGAAATGAAGGCCTTGAAAGACATCTGCCTCTGGAAGTTGGAGACTGCCCCTGGGAGAATGGAAAGTCAAAGATCTCTGGAGCCCATTGATTACCAAATTTACCTGCCTTTATCAAGGACTGCAAGCAAGGAGCTGCTAATTAATGCCTGCTGGGCTTTTGCCTGGCTGAATCACTTGGGCCCTCCCCCTGCCCCATCTGCTTCTCACTTTGTGCATCTCATCTGCAAAACCCAGTCTAGTAGGCAGGAAGAAGAGTTAAAGGGGGAGAGAACTTGAGAAAAAAAGAGACCTTAACCTACAAAAGATGTAGGTTGCTCTCACTTCTTGGTACTTTAGAATACCAGCCATGGCCCCCTTCTCCCTCCTGGGAGAAGTTTATTATCACTACTTTTAAATAAAACCTGCTTAATATGCTTGCCTTGGCATACTTCTCTAATGTTGAAACTTCAACATTAGAGTGAACAGAACTCATCACTGGTAAATGGCGATATCAATACTATTTCAGATTGAGAGTTAAAATTTGAAGAAGTACACTATGACCCCTGTTCTGCTCACTTTACTATAAAGCTTTATTGGAATACTTGTTTTTAGCACTTGTGAGATAGACATTCTATCTTTACATCCATAACTGTTCATGATTTTTCTCTCCCAAACCCATAATAAAAATAATTATGTCAGAAATTCTTGTTATCTTGGGGTAGTCCAAAACAGAAGTCCTAAGACCAAAAGGTGACTTCCATCCTTTTGGTACATAGGGATCACAATTTAGAGGTATTTTTGTAGGTGTGTAGAAATTCAGAAGATAAGTAAGCTCAGAAATATACTATCTCCCTTCTCAGATACTAGTTCTTCTGCTTTAAACTATTTTATTTTGACAAGTTAATCTCTCTATGGCACCATTTATTCATGCAAATAATATTTCAGAATTAAACTAAATAACATTGTAGACCTTTGCACAATGGCACCTGGCAGGTTTTCAGTAAATACCAGCTATCATTTTTAGTTGAGAACAGAAAATATTGTTACACTTGCTATAATCAATTTTCCTGACATCAGGAATGGGTACCCTTTACACTTTTTGATGTAGAGAAAGGACTACTGAAATGACTTTCCATAGGTCAATAAATATTCAAGTTTGCACATGATATCTAATTCAGAGACCTGACTAAAATGTAAATAAAAAAGAGTTTCCCAAACAAAGGAATTTTAGTTTTTCTTCTGTTACCTAGATTTCATCAGCAGTAAAATTTTTGTCCATCTCATTGTCTTCTAAGTATTTAAGTCTCAGACCCATAATGAGAATTAAAGCTGTCCATAAAATCAATTACCTGTATTAATGGCATGATGGAAATTCAGTAGAAATTTTCAAAAAGCAGTTTTAGTTATGATTTTTCAAAAGGCAGCTACCACTGATGTTCACAGAGATGAAAGATCAGTTTGTCAACTGTATTCTTCTCTGTTTTTGTCTTTGCTAGCTTAGTTTAAACTCTGTTTTAGGCCATGGGTTTTCAGAATTTTGCCAGAATATAGGAAGAAAAAGTTAATAAAATCATAAAAAGTAAAATTTAAAATGACCTACACTTGTAAATATTAGAATATCTCACAAACATTAAGCTGAAAATGATATGATAAAATTTATTTATCAGGGTAAATTGTATGATATATTTCTCTAAGCTGAAGATATTTTAGAACATCTACTTTCATATATTTGTAAGCAATTTAATATAACTTGGTAATTCCAACCACTTAAGACTTTGGAAAGTAAGCAAGTTGGAAATGACTTATGAATTTTCATAACCACAATAAATTTAAGTTAGTTGTTTGATCCAAATGTATTACATACAGAAGACTAAAATAGTTATGCTAAAAAATTAAAAGCAAAACTTCTATAAACAGAAGCATGAGGTTGAAATATTTCCCCAAATATTTCAAAGGCCTTCTTGGGCCTCGGTATTCAACCATGTTACAACATACTCTTCTAGACACTGAAGATGAACATCAGAGACATTCTCTGATCATGGTTATTTCCAAATGTCCAATTATAACAAATCCAGAAGTTTCCTATAAAATTTAATAAATATAATATCAATAATTTTGTTTGGTTTTTATATTTCTAGAAATAATAACTTAAATACAAAACAGAGAAAAAAACTAATGGATATGTGAACAGCAAGCCCTGTTGATGAAATGGGAGAAGGCAATGTCAATTCTGTAATATTTTTTGTCTCGGACCTGCCCACAGTTAACTACATAGCCACTTTAAGGTATGAAGTGCTACAGGAAAATACTTTCCCTGTATTTGCTTGACTTCACCACTGCAATAAAGTCTATGAAAAAAAGGAAAGATTCAATCAAATTTTGTTGCTATAGTTTTTGAAACATTTTATTCCAATTTTGTTTCAACACCTTTGAAACACAAACCTAACAAAAATACTCCTGCACCTTTTTTTTCTCCAATAGACCTTTGGATTAAAATCCATGAAATTCATGTGCCAATATTAGAAACACTTCAGTCACTTATTTTGTTTTTGACAGTAATTTTAAAAGGTTTTAAAGTACCAAACCAATTTGTCTGAAGGATAATTTTAGAAATATGGATATCAAATGGAGTGGTAGGATCTAGGAATCTGCCTCCTTAGCATCTCTTTTCTAGTGGATTGTTGCTTGTCTTACATATTGAAATATTAGATCTCACAGTTTTTTTTAACTTACTAAGGCAGACCTTCACTGAGGCAAATTTCATATTTTGATTAAGTTTGAATAATTAATTTATACTATTTGTATTTTTAACCAAATGGTTTTTCATATACAAATAAAATGAATATTACAAAATATTCAGTTTTCTAAATTGTATCTAGTTTTGGTTTGGTATCTATGAAATGTGTCAATGAACATAAAATTTAGATTTTGGTACATAACTAGTTTTTCAAGTCATATTACTACAGGAGACTGTGGAGAATGTTTTGTGTTTATTTGGGACTGTTCAGCTCAGGGTGAGTATACCATGTCTCACACCTGTAATTTTCAGCAGCTCTGCACCAACTCAAGTTTTCATTTTGCAGTTAAAGAGTAAGTCTTCATCACATGCTATTCAGATTTTTATTTTTCTTTACTTTCCCACCTGGGAAAAATCCTGAAGTCAGATAACTATAATCCAAAGAGTTATTAATCTAATAAAGGAGAGGGTAGCCACAAATCTCTATAGCCCCATCAGGTAACGAGTGCAACCTCAATACTGTTATAATGTTCCAGAGAAAAATTTTATTTCTTGCAGCTGTTCAGTCTTTCAATGCTGTTGGAATGTGAGTGATTTATTTGTATCTTCATTCACTCATGCTGCAGGAACAGTGTCCCAGTGGGTTCCACTAGTACATGTGTCCTAGTGGGCTCCATCAATATCATTGAGTTGTAATGAAAAAGCCACAGATGGGGTGAAACAAATTTATTTGTGCCAATTCCAGAGTCTCTATATCAAGATGTCTCCAGGAATGGTTTCCCTTGAGGCCCACACTTTGACATTTATATTGCCATCTTTTGACTATGCATGGCATTTTTCCCCTATTCTTCTGTATCCTTATTGCTGTTTTTTAAAAGGACAAAAATTTAATGTGATTAGGCTTTATACCAATTAGCTGGATTAGCATTAACCATGACTTTAAGAACCATATATTGACCTGGGGATATAGCTCAGCTGGAAGAGTATTTGCCTCACATGTACAAGGCCCTGGATTCAATATCCAGCACCACATAAAATAAAAAATAAAAATTAAAAAGAAACCACATATTTAAATGAAGTCAAAATCTGAGGCACCAGGTACAATAACATGTGAGATTTGGAGGATACAAATAATCTGGTAATATATACTAGTGAGCTGCTGAAAACAGACTCCCAGGAAAGGGAATACTGAATGAAGGAATGTGAACATGCAACACTTTAATAGATACAGGCAGATGACATCACAGATGGGCTGCTGAAATTTAATTGGCACAAGAAATCTCTCATTGTAGCAGCTTCTCTCAACCAGGATTCTCTTGGTTTTGACATTTAAAAAGTTATTTTTCTTGGTTAATCTCTTGTCCATGAGGTAAATAAGATAATATGGTTCCATTTTTTCAATTTCCCAACTGACAAACTGAGTTACTTCTCAGTTGATTTATCAGCCATATAGATTATTTTCTTCCCTCAGTCCTACTCAGATTTTGGGTCACATATTGTGCTTTCTTGCAAAAAGTAGTCTTGATACATTTTCACTAACGTAGAACCTGGGTTGTCCTGTTACTGAAGACTTTTCTTAACATGAAATAAGGGCAAAAAATAGTCTATCGATTCAAACAGACCTCCTGGGATGTTTTTGCTAGACTCTCTCTTTAAAATGGATAAGAAATATTATTTCTCTAGATAAATATCCCCTATATCAAGAGTAATCCAGACTTGGAGAATCTTAGAAGGAATTTCATACAGTTCTGTCCTGGGCAGTTGCCAGTATGAAATATAATGCTGAGAAACCATTTGTTATTTAGAAGCCTGTGTTTTCTCATCTCTACAATTGAATGTTTTTAGAGGACTCATTTGGATCAAGGCTTCATGGAAAAATTGATATAAGTTGCTCCCACAACTGTCAAAACACCTTTAGTTACTGTGTAGAAAGTGCTTAACCATTTTCTGACATATTGTGATGTGCTGACATAAATGACTTCATGAGAATGTTATAGGCCAGACTATAAGGGAAATGACTAAACAGACTCCATTTTGCTCTGAGCCTCCATGTTATGTAGAAAATAAGCTTCTCCCATGGGAACACCCCGCCTCTGTACCTATCATCAGTTGCTTAGTGTGACATGTTTAACAATACAGAAGAATAATTCCTATGTAAATAAAAAATGCTCTCTTTGATTGCTGTTGCTCCTAAACAATGTACCATGTGAACAGTGATTGTGTGGATGTTAGTAACCTTTCTTTAGATTGTACCTAGGTAAGGGTCATTTTGACCCACTTCCCCCCTCTTTCACTGATCTCATGATGTTAATGTGTAATTTCAAATCATAGCAACAGACACTTATGATTAATGTGATTTTTGGTATAAGAACCCCTACAACACTGTGGTCAGGGCTATTTTCCCAATAGCCACTTTTTTTGGGGCATTGTGTGAGTCAGTTGGCTGGCTTAATAAAGACTCTCAGATTTGGACTTCTCAGTGGTGATTGGTCTGTTCTTCAGTTGCGCACCATAACAATATCACCACTTTTTATTTTTTTTTTCAAAATTTTATTATCTTTTCATCAGGGTCACTCATGTCATCCACATGCCCAGGCACAATATGCCAACTCTTGCTTGTCTGAAATCCAGATATCATTTCTTTGATATTTTATGGTACTTCCAATAACTGTATGTCCCTCCTTGACTTCTTTTTGCTCTATGCCCTCAAAAAAAAT
Organism: Sciurus carolinensis; assembly: GCF_902686445.1. Taxonomy (NCBI): domain Eukaryota; kingdom Metazoa; phylum Chordata; class Mammalia; order Rodentia; family Sciuridae; genus Sciurus; species Sciurus carolinensis. The sequence continues at coordinate 18,648,650 of NC_062227.1, read as the reverse complement.
AGTTCTGCTGCATGACATGACTCTGTAGTGCATGCCCCTCTTTGTTTTGAAAACATAGGGCTTGGTTGTCCTTTACATTACTCTAAACCTGCTTGTTTTATAATTAATAAATCCTGATTTATCTTCCCATATATTTAACATCAACCTATATTTTGATATGTAAAGAAGTGTTGACATAAATTTTAGGTGGTGTTTGCCTTTGAGGTAAACTGAATCAGGATTACCTGGATTCTGGAATGGGAGCCCCAAGATGATACAGTTATATGACAATGTTCTCTTTGTGTTGTGCTCTGTAATACACAGTAGTGGATTTTACATACATATATCACATATCCTGCTCTTTTGAACTTTTGTCAGATTTCAAGTCTGATGAGAATAAGATATATTGCAAGAGTTTTTTGATCTGGTGGAGCTATTTTGGCTTTGGAATCAGATAGAGCTTATCCTGAGTCCCAGTGAACCTACTTACTAATTGTGGGAATATGTCCACAGGAGGAAACATATATTACATTTTGGTCAATAGGTCTAACCTCAAATTGCCAAATAAGTTTCCAGTTTATTTATTTAAGCAACAGAATCAAGGTTGTGGAAGATTGCAGGCTATGTGTACATAATCCCTAGGCATCTTTGTTTTTTCTGCTGTATGGTGTCTACAATTTGAGAAACATGTGACCAATATGAAATGAGAAACAATGATCTACTTTTGGACACTTCCTGGTGGAACTTCCTGCTCCCACTCAGGGTATTGTTTCTTAAAATTTTGTGCCTGAGGGGAAATATTATTATGGAACTCTATCCCTTAACACTAGCATGTAAAGTGATAGACCAGGTCCTTTAAGTCCCGGACATCAGGGGACCCATATCCCTCAAATCTGGCATGTGTCTATGGTAAAATGAAGTATGCTGAAGAGAGTCAAACTTGAGAGTGTAGTTCCAAAAGCACATGTTCTTCATTGGTAGCATTTTATAAATCACATAAAAGTAATATTCTTGAGAGGCTGTGTTATGTTAATATCAATTCCAACTCTTTCTTTTTATGCTATCAATTTGAGTATTAGAGACATTTAAATTAGCCTTACACCTAAGGCATTGTTTTCATTGAATATTGTTGCCTTACAGGGTTGTTCCATTCAAAGTTTAGTCTGTCTCCTAAGAAGAACAGAAAGCAGAATAGTTAAATAACATTTTATATTAATTGCCATTATATTATTTTCATTCATGAATAATATACTGGTTTATTTAATCCATAAACTAAAATGGCAAATGTGCACCAGGTTAACTGCAAATGTTGTGCTGGTTGGACTAGATCCCACTTCTGGAAGAAAATATTGTCTTAAAATAGACTCTGGGGTGCAATTCCCAGATCTCAAAAGAAAAAAAAAAAAAACTGCAACTAAGGACCTACCATTCTGTTCTTATTCTTGTGCATTGGCTCAATTCACTGTCATTCATAGGGAAGACTCCCTGATCTCATACCCCAGAGGCACGGTCTGAAGCCCTGTCCAATCAGGAGCAGTTAGAACTGTCCAATCCTGTGTGCTGACAGGGAATTGGGGGTGGGCTTCCATTGCCATCTCTGTTTCTCCTGAGTCCGCCATATTGGTGATTCAGCTCTAGGCTTCACTCTACTGTTTAGGAGTCCCAAGTTACTCTGTTGTAAAGGGGATGAAGATCCCTAGGGAGAAGGATTGACTCCCAAATACCCAGATATGGTGAGTGGGCAGTGGCATCACAAGCCTGGGGATGGAGGCTGTTGGAATGGTGGAAAGGACTGTGGCAGAAAACCAGACCTGGCAAACCAGGACTCTTCACAGTCTCTGGAGTCTGCAGGCCTGAGCCCTCCTGTGGGGCACTGTACTCTCCGTCCTCCTGGCCATCCAGGTGGAAAATGTATCAGTGGCAGAGACCTCTCACTTCCTTCCTTATCCTTGCAGGACATTGTCAAATACTGTCTCACAGGTGTTTGCCTGTAGCCCAGCATTTTCCCACATGTTGGTGATTGACGGGGGGTACATTATTGTAATTGAATCTCCACAAGCCATTTTCCTGCAGGAGAGCAGTTGTGGTCTGTAGGGACCATGTTTCCTTCTGAGCTAGCTAATTTTCATTTTTCCTTTCTTTTCTCTTTTTCTTTCTTTCTTTTTTTTTTTTTTTTTTTGGTGTGTGTGTGTGTTGCTGGAAGTTTATCCCCAGGATACTTTACTACTGAAATATATCTCTAGTAATTTTTATTTTTTATTTTGAGACAGGGTATAGCTTATTTGCTGAGATTGTCTTGTTATGGTTTGATTTATTTAGACATTTCCAATCCAATGAAGTGTATGATTTTTACATACATATGGATTCATATATGGATTTAGTTTTTATTATGGTTCCTTGTTGATTATTGTAGTAGTGTAGTTTCACAATATACATGAATATCAGATAATGAGAAGTACTCCTTTTTCTCTTATAATTGAAAAATTTACTGGCTAAATTTATATATAATTTTTTGTGGATGAATTTTAGAAGTTTATGGTTTCTTATCTTATTAAAAGTACAGCATGTTGATTTTTTATTATTACACTAGAATTATACATAATATTTGGGTTCATTTTTACATAATCATATAAGCATGGAATTTAGTTTGCTTCATTTCATTCCCCAGTAGTTTTTCTTTTCCTCTCCTCCTACCTTCTTCTCTCTTCCATTTATTTATAGTTTATACATTACTACTTTATAGATACATATAAAAGTAGAATTCAATGTGATATATTTATATAGGCATATATAGCAGTTTTACTAGGTATATTGTAAGTAAATTTAGGGAAAATTGTCTTCCTTGAAATGATGAGTTTTATCATCTACACATGGGATATGTAAGTGAGTGTTTCATGTGCTTCTGCTGACACTTATTTTCTCATAAGTTTTACCTATTTTCTTTCTAAACATATATACATGTGAAATATCACATACATATTGCACACATATAAAACTTAACATGGTGTTTTATACTATTTCTTAAACTGAATATACTATAACTAAACATTTGAGTGACTCCTAGAAATCATTTTTCCCACAGATTTATCTCTTAAAAATTTGACATTCACTTGAACCATGCCCCTGGGGTTGTATGGTTGGTGTTTGAATGAGTACTGTTGTGTTATTAACTGTTATCATGGTCACATATGCTATAATTTTAGGAAGTCTGTGACAGTGAGCATCATATATCTTTAATAGCAAGAGTTTCCACAAATAATAAGAAACTCCTTGAGTTTATAAATATTCATGTGCTTTATATCATCATCAATATTATTTTGCCTGTGATGGAATTTTATGTTTCTCTACATATTTTTAATATTCTTTTAGATTTAGATTTTTTATGGTCATTGAAGACTTAGATATAGATATCCCCTGTATTATTTGGCAGTTCAAGGTATTTGCCTGCATTTCTTTTGTGGTTTATGACTTCAAGGTTAAAAAAATATCTAAAAAGGCAGATAGATTTGGATTTTATGAAAAAAAAAATTTTTGCATTTAATTAAAAAATATTACATTTGTATTCCCCTGAGTTTGTATTGTAGATATCTTGTATGGTTTGTATTTGGAGGTTATTTCAAATGAAATTCCAGGGCTTATCTTTTGAAATTCTAACAGAAAATATAAATAAGAAAAATCTCACTTCCCTATTGCTGCAGGAAAATAAATACATTTCCTCAACATCATTTGTTAAATAAATTGTTGAATGAAACATTCACTATACATCCACTACTTCTTTGATGATTATTTTTAATGTTTTTGACAGTGAATCATGCATTGTCTTATATGGAATTTGGACTTTAATACAAAATCAGGTAGGATAACATTTGGCATTATAAGAAATATGCATTATAATCTATTGTTTTCTGAATGATATGTTGTAGTCAAACCAATAAATGGACATTTATTTTTAGAAATAGTTTTATATATTTTCTTTAAAATTTATGAGCCTTTTATATTTATTTCTCTTCTGACTCATATTCAAACTTTGCACCTGTGCTGTGCTTTTTTGCACTCTGTAATCTCCACACACTTACCTCATAAGAAATCTAGGTCGATAGCTCAGTTTTTGAATACTTACTAAACATGAAAGTAGGAAAAAAACATTTGTGTTTGTCTTGGGATGTCTTCTCTACTTAGAGAAAAACATTTTCTCTTGAAAATGGAGTGAAAATATTTCTTCAGACACATCCTCTACATCAGGAGCAAATCAGTCTTTGAGCAGCTTTGAAGGGGTTTCATATAGTTCTGTCTCCAGGTAGTTCACTTTGTGCAACTGAGTTGTCATTTAATATCCAGAAACCTGTGTTTACTCATCTCTATAATGAGAAATAATTTTAGAGAACACAGATGGAAAATGCTCTTCATGGAGGCTAGTAATACATGTATGTGCTGTGGCTATGACTGACAAACCACCTGGAAAACACTGCAGATACTAATTGTTTAACCATTATCTGCCACTCACCTGAATTTTCTTTCCAAAGTTTGTAATAACCTTTCACTGCAGGCACCAATGTCATCCACATTCCCAACATAAAATGTTTTATCTTTCTTGTCTGAAATCCAATTTCCTATTCACTGGTGGTTCAATGTGGTACAACAAATTGTGTTTTCTTGCACTGCTTTTACTTTGTGTCCCCAATAATAGGGTTGTCTGTTCCATGCCTCTATCAGCTATGTTTAGAAAATGAACTAGAAACCTGTATTTTTTGCTGATTTGTACAGGAGGGTTTGATTTACTTCTTGCTGGTGTCATTCCTTGTTATAAACTGGACCAGGATTTCCCCAGGTCCTAGAAAAGAATCCCATAAACAATCAGGTATATAAAATGATTCTGTTCATATGGAATATACGTACATATGCTACATATGCACAAAGGTTCAGGCAACTCTCTTACTTGCTTTTCTTTCAGGTGAGTAATACAATTCCTTATCTGTATTTCTTCTCAAGTTCAAAAAATGGAGAGACACTGCCCTGAATGGAAGCATGGAGCTTTAAAAGCTTTAAACAGAAAGCTTCCAGATTTAGGTTTTCTCCCTCCAAATGCTGGCCATGGTCCATTCCATTCCAGATACCAGAAAGCAAGCAAGCAAGCAAAGTATATTAAAATTATACACACACACACACACACACACACACACACACACATACACATACACACACTTAGAAGTCCTGCTTTTATTTAATAAGAGTCACTAACCAAGTTCTAAAATAATAAGTTGTATGAGTCATGTGGTGTAGTGGAGGTGTTTGGGCTTTAAATTAGAAACAATTTTTTTTTTGTACTGAGGATTGAACCCAGGGGCACATAACCACTGAGCCACATCCCCAGCACTTTTTAAAATTTTATTTAGTGACAGGTTCTTGCTAAGTTGCTGAGGCTGGATTTGAACTTGCAATCCACCTACCTGAGACTTAGAAGCTGCTGGAATTATAGTTGTGTGACACTTTGAGTGGCAAGAAAATTTTTCTTGACTCCAATTCCACTTGCTTATTTAGGGACTTTCACCATAGGAAGAAAAGTATCATAGACTGGCAATTAGGTCTAAGGCCAAATTGCAAAATAAGGAATTGATCTTTAAGCCCAAATCCTCACTGGTCACTCAAGCTGGGCTTATGTCAGCAGTAGACTGTCATGTTTCTGCAGAATATTTTCAGCCACTATCTGAAGTCCTATTTGAGCACATATATGCCAGCATTCCAGCACATTCCCAGATTATGTGCTGGATTGTGAAGAGGGAAGATCATCAGAATTGCAACTCTATGTATTGTTTTCCTGCCTGAGGAGAGTTGTGATCTGTAGTCTGTTTCTCAGTTCTTCCTTCTTCCTGAGATAATTTTTCTGTTGAACCCGAGGTCCTTTAACACTGAGCTATGTCCCTGGTACTTTTTATTTTTAACTTGAAACAGATGCTGAGTCTGGCCTTAGATTTGTGCCTAGACTCATAAGTTGCTAGGATTACGGGTGTGTGCAACCATGGTTGAATCCTCCTGAATGATCTAAATGTATGGGAAGCAAAATGTAAAATTAGGGTGTGTGTATTTGGATAAGGGTGTGTGTATTTGTGTGTATGTGTGTGTGTGTGTGTATAATTTTAATACTTTTTTTTTGCTTTCTGGTATCTAGAATGGAATGGACGATGGCCAGCATTTGGCAGGAGAAAACCTGTCTCAAATCTTAAACCTTTATATAATATGTCAATAAAATCCTAAAATTCCAGCTCCCTGTTCATATTTTCAATGACAACTTTTCCTTACCACAATATTATCAACGATTTTCCCACATTACATTTAAAATGAGCCAATTATTTTTAAGTTTTTTTAAATCAAGAATTGGATAGAACTTTCTAAAGGATTTGTGTTCTGACTGTGTGCAATGACAAATGCGTAAAATCCCAGAGACTCAGTTGACTAAGGTATGAAGATTGCAATACCAAGGTCAACATCAGAAATTTAGGTTGAGCATAGGCAACTTAGAAAGACCTGTCTCAAATTTTTAAAACACAGACTGGGTATGTAGCTCATATTTAACATTACCCTGTGTTAAATCCCCAGTTCCATAGAAAAAGACCAAAGCAAAGGCATTTGTTGTTGTTACTATTTGTGAGAATTTTACATGATGAAAAAGTAGAGAAAAATCACTTGACCTTTGTAAAACTATGTGCTTGTATTCTCCTTTTGTCTCTCCAAAGACAGATACCTTGTCAAAATATCTTTGTGTTGAGAGTTGCCCTGATGGAAATTATGTGAGAAAGTTCTCCTTCCCTCTGATATATTCCTGGTACTGTGTTTCAGAACTATCTAATATGAGGATCCCACAGCTGGCACATCTACTGTCTCTTGAGAGTCTAGTGAATATCAGTACTTGGGTCTTATCTTGTTTGACAGCACATTTTATTTAGGTGGTATAGTTTTTCAGGAAAGTAGCTGAGTGCCCTAAACCTGGAAGAAGGTTCCTGGGTTACCCTTCATCCAAAATGCACTTCAGTTGTTTCCTGACCTTGGCTACTGTGAATACTGCTACAGTAAATATAAGAATGTAAAAATTTATTTAATATACTGATTTCAAATACTTTAGAAATATACCCAGAATTATTATTATTATGTTAGTTTTTAAAGAAATTTCAACTTTCAAGGCTTTTTAAAAATTAGATTTACTAAATTCATTTCTAGCATTTTAAAGTGTTTCTTCCATATCCACATAATTGGGTACTTGTTATTCTTCCACTTTTTGATAGTTGTCAGTCTAACAGCTGCACTCAGGGCACAGAAGGTCTTATAGTTGAATGGTACAATAAATTTATGATGCAAGTTTGTTAGAATCAGTGCTGCCTTATACTCTTTGAATGAAGGTGATGTGATCCTTTTAGAAATAAATAGGGATCTGTATATTTATCCCTTTTTCTTCATTCCTGGTGGTGATTTTAGCCCATGGAAATGCTTGCATACCAATATGGAGCCTCTTCTTTGTAATATACTGAGATATGCATATGTGCATTTGTCATTGCTCCCAAAGACTGGAGGTTTAGGATGCAGTCCATTGCATGGAAAAATTTGAATTTCAGACAAATTCCTTAGAGAAAGAATTGCTTAGTCCTGGAGATATTAGTGAGGTGCTGAGAAAGAGGGCTCATAAAGTGATTTACTTCCACTTGGGCTGCCAGTCATTGACTGTATTTCCCTTGTTAACTCTTTGGTGCTGGGTAGATAGAAGCTCAACTGTTAGCAACAGCCATTTGCAGATTATGCTGGCAAATGTCTTTTAGGGAAAGTTGAGACCCTTGAGTTTTACCTCCTCTTCTTCTCTGGTCCCATGAAATAATACCCAGGTCTCTTGCATTTTCCTGGAAAACCACTCATTTTTCTGATGTTTATACTCATGTATATCTAGTCTCTTTCTCTGTGTGCACCAGTTAAATTAAAATTGAAATTACAGGAAATTTAGAATTAAATGTGCTATATTTATGACCCTAACTGTAATCCTCTACTCAAGGTGACAGTGAATTTAAGTATCCTGTCCAAGTTATAAGGATCATTGCTCAAGGAATGCTAATGTTCCAGTATAACCCAACCTTTCCTACTCATCTGATGATAGAATTTTTGTTTTATATGCCTCTAATTAATTTATAAATTTAAGATAGATTCAAAACAGGAGTAAATATTGATTTGGTGTATCCATGAGTGGATCAAGAGTCAGGAGGTTCATATTTTGTTATATTTTTTTAATCATTCCTCTGAATATCTGTTTCCTGGTGGGTGGTGTTGGGGTATTATTCCAGTACTGCTCACATTCTGCATATAATCCCAACCAGTGGTCTGGGCTTCTAGTTCTAATATCTACCTTTTGATTGGATTGTATCATTCATTTACATTAAATCATTTTCTTGATATGATTATATTTTATAGGATTTTTATTGCACTTAACAATAAAAACAATATTTAGATAATATGGATATACCTATTTTTCTCTATTGTGATTTCTTGATCTTTATATTACCACAATATTATATTTTTAAAACATATATTAATATCAGGTAATGATAGCTGGTACTTTGCTTTTATATTTCCAAGAGTTCTTGGCTTATTATATATATGTAAAAACTTCCTGGAGAATCTTGGATATTTTTGCATTGTTCCCTTCTTTAATTTTAATGAGGTATTAGTTGACTTTGAGAAAATGGTCTTACTTATAATAGTTTTACCATCTATACATAAGGTGAGCAATTGGTTCTTTGATGTACTTCTATGTATTTTTATTTTCTCAAATTCTGCACATTTTTAAATATTCTTACATATGAAATAAAATATTTATGTGATGAATTTATAAAGTATACATGGAGTTTTTTAGTATTTGTCAAACTGAATATGACAAAAAATGTGTCTAACTTCTAGAACCATTATTTTTCACAGTTTATTATTTATTTCTTCCTAAATATACCTCCCCTTTAACCATGCTCCTGGTTTTCAACACAGGAGAAATATGGTTATGTCTTCATATGTCCAGGGGCTGTAATTTCAGTCTCTGTTTCTGGTGGTGATATATCATTTATGTTTGATTAAAAAATTCTTCACATGAATAATAGCAGTTTCAACTATATCATCCCTTTATGAGAATGTCTTTCTTCCACATGCTCATCAATACTGTTTAACTTTGTGTATATGATGTGATTTTATTTTACATTACCTAATTTCTAAGGATATTTAGTTTTTCATTATTATGGAGCACTTATATATGTCTTATTTAAAGTGACTGTTCAAATCTCTTGCCTTCTTTTCTTTTGGTAGTCTGTATGTTTCTTCTTATAAATGTTTGATTACATAGGAGGCATTTGCCCTTGCAGCAATTCATGGAATCATTTGATAAACAGAATTTTTATTTTAATATTGTACAATTTATAAATTTTAAAATATTATTTTGTGTAATTTTGAAATGAAATAACTTTTTGTTGTTCTTTTTCCCTTTTGTGATATTGGGGATTGAAACTGGTGTACTATTACTGAACTATATCCTCAGTTCTTTCTTAAATTTTATTTTCAGACACACTTTGCTAAGTTTCTTGGGTTGGCAATAGACTTGGGATCCTCCTGCCTTAGCCTCTAGAGTACTGGATATTTCAGTTGTGCACACCACCATATGCATCCTCTCTCACTTTCTTATGTCAACTTTTGGATGTTTTATAATTTCTTTTATATTTCACTTTTCATAATTCTTATATTTAGTATGTGAAAATGGGTTATGTGGTATGAGTAAAGGATACAATAGCATTTTTACTACCATACAAATATCCCCATATCCTAGCCTCTTTCTTTGGAAACAGTGTCATTTTTCCTCTTTACTGCACTACAATCTCTATGATTTTTAACTGTCTAAATAGCAAGAGACTTATTAAGAGGTTTGTCTTGAATTCCACCACATATTAATTTTATCATGAGGTCTACACTGATTGCTTTAATTTTATAACATCAGTCTATTGTGACATTATGGTGTTTTGGTAAGTGGTAGACTTTATGTACAACTATGGAATGGATGTATCAAAGAACCTCACCATGTAGTAGTCTGTCCCAACTAGATTCTTGTCATTACTCTCAGGTATTTGGAAAATAGCAGAATCATCTTAGAATGAATTTCCCAGAATGTATTCACATCATTTTATGTATGCATATATATGCAACTACATAGTATATAATTGATACAATTTTTACTTATTATATTATTGAATTTACCAGGGTCTCTCTGAGTTACTAGGTGATTCACTAAGTTACTGAGGCTGTCTTTGAACTCTTGATTCTGCTGCTTAATCCTCCTGAGTTATTTGGAATACATGCTTGCTCCACTACATCTGGCTCATTTACTTTTTAAAAGCACCATTATTGACTTTGGTGGTTCTATGTTATGTTTATTTTCAACATATTCTAATTTTACTCTTTTGTTTAAGATTTTCTTTACTCTTATTTTTATAAAATTTATTTGTTTCAAACTATTCAGATGGATGATTTGCTAATAAATTCCTAGTCATTTTATGGATCACTAATTTATGTCTCTATATTTTATTTTTAACATCAGCTTTAGATATATCCCATATTTTTACAGTCTTATGGAGGTTTAATTGGTACATATTAACCTGCACATATCTTAAGTATATACTTTTATTTTATAACATATGTACATATCCATGAAACCAGCACCACAATCAACCAAATTGTCATGACCATTATTAAAATATGTTCCCAGGGATTACATTCCATTTATGCATGATCTACAAAATGTATAAATGCATTCAACTGCCAAGTACAAGTAATTAGAAAAAATAAAGTAAATTAAAAATAAAATCTTCCCAATGTCTTTTAAATACCTTCTTTTGTTCTTCCTCACAGCCATTCATGTAATAAATTTGATTTTATTAAGCACAGCAAGAACAGGAAAACATCGAAATTATAGTTCCTTGAATTATCACAAAGGAAAAATACCATGTACTATTGTTTACATCAAGAAATAGAACATTAATGATATCCTGAGAACACCTACCTGCCCTCTTTCTCTTAGTACCCCTCCATAATGTCTGATGGTAAGTACTCTTCTCCTTTTCTATTTATCCTTTTTAAAAAACAAATCAAGCAAAAAATAAGAGAAGCATTACTCCCTCTGAACTTATTAATGCAAAAAATGAGGAGAAAGTAGAACTTGTGGGTTTGTTTCTGACCCTGACCTCAACCCATTCTCCTGCTCTCTGGTAGGAGAAGATGTGAGGTAAATCTAGAGATGAAGAAAGATGAGGAGGTCTGGAGCAGGATGCAAGACTGGTGGCTGCTAAGAGAGGCTACCAGAGTATCAGTGGTATGAAGGAGCAAAAAAGCAAGTAAGAGGAGAAGTACAACTGGTGACTAGAGAAAAGTTCAAATGGGGCAGGCCAGATGGTGCAACAATGGGAGAGTTAGCAGGGAGTGTCAGCATCTTGACAGGTAGAAATGAGAAGGCTGGAGTAAAAATAATGGCTTCTCTTGTGCAGTTCTCCAAGCTACAAGCAGGTAAAATGTTTACACCTTAGTTTTTCCTGCTCTCACTTTCCAATGGGCATTACATCCCAAACCCATTGGAAGGATTCTCCCACTGTCACCCAATTTTCTGATTTCTGCCAATTTGAATTTACTTTATCTTCTTTCTTCTGTTCTTCCTCATCTTCTGCATATTGTTTATTCTCCTCTTCATACTCAGCAGGTAATATTTTCTTCTCAACCCCCTTCTTAGCCTCCTCTACCACATTTTTATTTTTCTCTTTCCAATTTGCTTTATCCTTCAGTCCTTGGTGCTAATTAGAAAACTGCCATATATTTTTATATAAGATGGTTTTGGGCTCTGTTTTTCCTTAGGTGAAAACTGAGTACCATCATCCAGACTGAAGGGTCCTAACCTGCACAGTGTGGTGGCAGCTAGAGGAAATTATCCCAGTGGTAGATGTAGAAGTGGTGGATTCCAGTTAGAGCATTCTCATATAATCAATGCTTCCACTTATTTTCTGTCTAGAGAAATAGTTAATGTTTCATAGTATGTGCCTGAGTAGATAGCACCCTGTCATTTTCCAAAGTGACTTTAATTTTTACCTTACCACAGCAAGCCTGATGATTCCAATCACTTAACATTTGTGTGATCATTAGTTTTTTGCATGTGTGTGATTGTTTTTTTTTTTTTCCTGGTGAGTATTTAATAGTCTTTTAACTTGGATTTAATGTCCTTAAATAGTATTCCTTTATACTTTCATTTTTTGTAATTTTAATATTTTCTCCTTTGTGAAATCATTTGAAATTTTTCATCTGTGTTGTGCTCTGTTGAGATGTATTTTTCCCCAAAGAAATGGTTGAGAGTGGGTTTCTCAACCTCTTGTGGTAGATCACAAGTGGCAATCACACCTAGAAGGAAGGAGAAACCTCTTTCACTGTATGATGAATCTGAAAACTTCAAGGACTGTCTTGTGTCTCATCTCTATTATATAGTCTTGAAACCATTTTTGTCAGGCAGATGTAGGGCAGGGAATGTCATGAGTCTCTTTTAAGTTCTCACAGGCAGCTTGGAATTCTGGTGTACAAATCAAATGTTTTATTTATTCCTTTCAAGGTCTAATATAGGTCCAAATATTAGTCCAAAATTAGGGACCAGTATCAGACTGTTTTAGTCAGATTTTTTATGACTGTGACCAAAATTCTGTACAAGAGCAATTTTAGGAAAGGAAGAGCTTATTATGGGGCTAACAGTTTCAGAAGTCTCAGTTCAGAGATGGTTGGTTCCAATACTCAGGGACTGGGATGAGGCACAACATCATGGCAGGAGAGTGTGGTGTATAAAAACTTCTGGGAAGATGGTGCCAGGAAGCAGAGAGTGCTCTGCTCAACAAGGTTGAAATATAATCTTCAAAGGCCTGACCCAAGGGAACTTTCTTCTCCTGCCATATCCTACCTGCCTGGAGTTACCATTCCATCCCTAACTGAGACTTAATGCACTGAATAGGCAAGACTCTGAACCTTATCATTTAATATCTAAACCTTTTTGCATTGTCTCATGCATGAACTTTTGGGGAACAAGTAATATCCAAATTATAACACTGACATTTACAGGAACCCATGTACCTGTTTCTAGTTCCTGATTTCTCTAAGGCTTAAGATAGCCTTCTTTAAATCTGACATCAAAATTCAGGTCCATTGGATACTCTGTAACCCCAGATAGGTGAGATGTTTACAGACTTCAGCCATCTTAGTGGACACCTCATATTCACATGAGGTGAGGTGTTTTACTGCAGCAATACAGTATTTGAAAATCTGAGTTCATAGTTGGGGTTGGCTGTAAGCCAATAATCCTCCTATTGAGAAAGATTTCTTAAACCACTCATAACCCTCAGCTAACAATTTTGATAGTATTCTATTTAAAAAATTTCAAAAATTTAAATCTCTATGTAAGAAAACCCAACAATACTGGATTGTTACTTTTGTATTGAAGTTCTATCACTCAAGAGCAGTTATTAGGAATACCTTATCAGAGGAATGCAAAGGAACTCATCTCTTAAAATAGTTCTTAACCAGTAATTGTAACCTGGCATTACTAGTAGTAAAGTATATGGATTTGGTAATATTGGGTGAATATGTAAAACTGTTAGTTTTAGCTCTCAGATCATGCCCAAATGAGTATGCATCATTGGGTTTTTAATTTTTTTTAAATGGAAGATTGGGTTATTGCAGGGTGTTTGGCAACTATAACCAAATCCATCTTTAAGAACTTGTCCAAGAGATTTCAATCCTATTAATACTTCACCTTTAAGGATATATTGTTGCTTCATGGGGCATCGCCACCTCCTTAAACAAAATACTGTTTGAGAAAATATTTGTCATACTTCTCAGAGTTCCTTTGACCAATATAACCTTATTTATTTACTTATATATTTATTTTGACCATGGATTGTACCCACATATCCATATCCTCAGCACTTTAATTTCTTGTTTTTATTTTTAGTCAGTGTCTCACTAAGTTGCTTATGGTCTTGCTATGCTGCTTAGGGTGGCATTGAAATTGAAATCCTCTTTTCTCCTCCTCCCAAACAGCTGGGCTTAGTGGTATCTGCCACTGGGCCTGACTCAATCATTTCTTTAAAAAAACTCTATCATCAATTAATTTTTGTTTTTATAATTTGAATATTTTTATTTTTCTTTACATGAAAAATTATTTTTATATTTGTGCACATAACAAATATCATTTGATCCAATTGATTTTCTTGTCTTCTTTTTTCCATTGGCCTTCTCATTTATAATAACTGCCCTGTTCTGATAACTGTTTTAATATTCAACTCTCTTCTGACCTTGATATTTCCTTAAATCTGAATATCAGATCAAATAAACTTTTGTAAATATTGAGCTCTCCCATTTAATGGATACTTCATAATATATCATAAAAATTAATATTAATACAGCTATCCATATTTTTTTTGGTTTTGTTAATTAAGATGAAAAATAGTGTTATATACACATTTGAAATAATAAAAAAAAGATAATTATTGAGGCAGGCAAGATGCTGTATTAGAGTGAGACAATATTTCTCCTACCTCACTTAACCAGAACTCAAGCGCTGAAAATAGTACTTCTCTCTGAGGCTTTGAGTGAAAAACCTTGAGACTGGAGGGTCAATGTGCTCTTTCTGATCCAGAGATTGTTCAAATTATTAAATTGATCTAAAAAAATTTACCCCGAGTTTACCAATCATCATAGGAGAGCTGAACCAGGAGTCATCTTGAGAGTAAACTAGAGCTGTTACAATGGATAGTGGAAACCCAGATCTGGGAGATTATGACTAGGCCTGCATAAACCTATCTGAACCTAGCAAAGACTTAACTGAGATTAACAAACCCAGGTAAAAGAAGAAACCAAGAGCATCTTTGCCTAAGTAAACTCCATTTGCAGAGGTAGGGAGAACCCAACTCTCTCCAAAACTTTGAATCCTGTAGCTCAAAGGATCTTATAAGGCCAGCTACAATGAATCAGATATTTGATGTGGAGAGTTTCAGTGCACTTAGCTCTCTGATTAATTTTTAAAGGACTTGTATTGGAGTTGAGTTGTATAGCACCCTTTGGCTTAATCCCAAGAACCACACATAAAAAATAAATAAAAGTAGAATGACCTCATGATTCAGATATGTGAAAATCTTCAAAGAAGCCAGAAACTTTGGTGTGTGTTTTATATTTACCTTATTCTACTGAGAGTGAAGGCAGCTTATAGATTTTTTCCTATTTGCACAATGCTATATAAGAAAGGAGGAAATACTTTTGTTGATAAAAGTAAGATACATTCCTTCTCTATACTATATTGCTCTCCTTAGAAATATCTTGGATATAGTGCTCTCTACAAAAATTTGTGCAATTTTTACAACATATTTGTGACTGTACATTTTTATGTAACATATTTCTGAAGTAATGATGGCCTTTGATTACTAGTCTGTTACACTGCTGATGTCCTGACATTGCTAACTCTGCTATAATTTCCCATTATATATACAAAATATATTCATCCCAGTCTACTAAGTAATTTTTTTAAAACTTTCATTTATTTCAGCAATGACTTCTCATAATATGGAAGAATTTTCAGCAGACCATGGCAAAAGACATATATTTCAAAAAATGATTAATGAAAAATATAGAAATTGTGACCTTGACTATTTACAACATAGGACAATATGGAGAACGTTAAGTGAGAGTGAACCTCAGAAATTAAATGATCAAAAGGCATGCGTCATTCAACAGCAGATAATTCACACTGGAGAGAAGTTCTGCAAATGTCAAGAATGTGGCAAAACTTTTAATGCAAAATCACACCTTATTCACCATCAGAGAATTCATACTGCAGAGAAGCCCTACCAATGTAAAGAATGTGGCAAAACTTTCTGTCAAAAATCACACCTCACTCAACACCACAGAACTCATACAGGAGAGAAGCCCTTCAAATGTACAACATGCAACAAAGCTTTTAATCACAAATCAAACCTTATTTGCCATCAGAGAATTCATACTGGAGAGAAGCCCTACCAATGTAAGGAATGTGGCAAAGCTTTCTCTCAAAGAACATGCCTTACTCAACACCAGAGAATTCATACTGGAGAGAAGGCATACCAATGTAAAGAATGTGGCAAAGCTTTCTCTCAAAGATCATACCTTACTCAGCACCAGAGAATTCATACTGGAGAGAAGAATTACCAATGTAAAGAATGTGGCAAAACTTTCTATCAAAAATCAAACCTTACTCAACACCAGTGAACTCATACAGGAGAGAAGCCCTTCAAATGTACAACATGCAACAAAGCTTTTAAGGACAAATCATACCTCATTTTCCATCAGAGTATTCATACTGGAGAGAAGCCCTACCAATGTAAAGAATGTGGCAAAGCTTTCTCTCAAAGATCATACCTTACTCAGCACCAGAGAATTCATACTGGAGAGAAGAATTACCAATGTAAAGAATGTGGCAAAACTTTCTATCAAAAATCAAACCTTACTCAACACCAGAGAACTCATACAGGAGAGAAGCCCTTCAAATGTACAACATGCAACAAAGCTTTTAAGGACAAATCATACCTCATTTTCCATCAGAGTATTCATACTGGAGAGAAGCCCTACCAATGTAAAGAATGTGGCAAAACTTTCTGTCAAAAATCACACCTCACTCAACACCAGAGAACTCATACAGGAGAGAAGCCCTTCAAATGTACAACATGCAACAAAGCTATTAATGTCAAATCGAACCTTATTTGCCATCAGAGAATTCATACTGCAGAGAAACCCTACCATGTAAACAATGTGGCAAAGCTTTCTGTGAAGGAGCTCACCTTACTCAACACCAGAGAACTCATACAGGAGAGAAGCCCTTCAAATGTACAACATGCAACAAAGCTTTTAATCACAAATAGAACCTTATTTGCCATCAGAGAATTCATACTGGAGAGAAGCCCTACCAATGTAAGGAATGTGGCAAACCTTTTTCTCAAAGAACATGCCTTACTCAATAGCACAGAGTTCATACTGGAGAGAAGTACTACCAATGTAAAGAATGTGGCAAAACTTTCTGTCAAAGATCACACCTTACTCAACACCAGAGAACTCATACAGGAGAGAAGCCCTTCAAATGTACAACATGCAACAAAGCTTTTAAGGAAAAATTATACCTCATTTGCCAGCAGTAAATTCATACTGGTGAGAAGCCCTTCAAATATACAATATGCAAAAAAAGCTTTTTTTAATTTAATTTAATTTTTTTACAATGCTGGGGATCAAACCCAGGGCTTCGTTCTCACAAGGCAAGCACTCTACTGACTGAGCTATCTCCACAGCCCACAATATGCAACAAAGCTTTTAATGACAAATCATACCTTATTTGCCACCGGAGAATTCATACTGGAAAGAAGGCATACCAATGTAAAGAATGTGGCAAAACCCTATTTATTTGGGTTCATCTCTATGTCTTCTGGACCATTGTACTACACGTCTATTTTGATGCAAATGCCATGCCATTTTTGTTACCATTACTCTCTAGGTCTGCATTGTGGTCCCTTCTGCTTTACTCTTCTTGGTATTTATCACTGTGGCTATTCTGGGCCTCTTGTTTGGCAAATAAATTCACGATTGCTTTTTCTAGTTCTGAGAAAAATGTCATTGGTATTTTAGTAGGAGTAGCATTAAATCTGTAACAGTCTTGGTAGTATGATCAGTTTGACAATATTAATTCTGCCTTTTCAAGAGCATGGGAGATCTTTCCATCTTCTAAGGATTTTTCTCCACTTTTTTATTTAGAATTCTGTAGTTTCCATTGTAGGGGTCTATCCCCTCTTTCATTAGGTTGATTCCCCTTTTTTTGCAGTTATTGTGAATGGACTAGTTTTAATAATTTCTCCTTCAGTTGATTCATAACTGATGTGTAGAAATGCATTTGATTTATGGTATTGATTTTTATACCCTGCTATTTTTCTCAATTTCTTTATTAGGTGTAGAAATTTTCTGGTGGAGATTTGGGGTCTTTTAAATGTAGAATTTTTCTTTGGGAAATTATGATATGCTAAATTATTATTTTCCTATTCATAATTCTTTAATTTCTATCATCTGTCCAATTGCTCTGGCCAGAATTTTAAGGACTATGTCAAAAAGAAGTGAAAGAGGGTATTTGTGTCCTCTTCCAGTTTTTATGGGGAAGGCTTCATTTTTTCTCTATTTAGAATGATGTTTTCCTTGGCTTAGCATAGAGGACTTTCACATTGTTGAGCGATGGTCCTACTATCACTTGTTCTTCAAGTGTTTTAAACATGAATGGATCTGCATTTTGTCAAATGTATTTTCTCCATCTATCGCAATGACCATATGATTCTCATCTTTAACTCTATTGATGTGATTAATTGTGTTTATTGATTTCCATATATTGAAATAACATTGCATCTCTGTGGATTGTGGAGCACCATCTTTTTAATGTGTTTTTGCATGTGATTTGAGAGAATTTCTTTTTAAAAATTGTGTCTGGTTCATCAGGGATACTGATTTGAAGTTTTCACTTCTTCATATGTCTTTGTTTTTTTTCATCAACACAATACTCATAGAATAAATTAGGAAGAGTTCTTCCCTATTAAATGGTATAATTTGAGGAGTATAGGTGTTAATTCTTCTTTGAAGGCATTGTGGAACTCAAGTGAAAATTCATCATTTATCACTGGGGATGTGGCTTCTCTTGGTTGGTACACTTTTGATAGCATGTTCAATTTTAATGTTTTTATTGATCTGTTTACATTGTGCATGTCCTCTTGATTCAGTTTGGGTAGATTATTTATTCTAAAAATTTGTCATGGTATTCATGATTTTCTATTTCATTGAAGTTACATTTTTAAAATAATTTTATTTTTTCTGTACTTCAGTAGTGTCCACTATGATAAACCCTTTACATGATGAATGTTAGTAATTTGGGTTTTCTCTTTCACTTCAATGTGTAGCTAAGGGTTTATCAATTTGTGTTCTCAAACAATCAACTTCTAATTTTCTTAACTTTTCAATTGTTTTTATTTCATTGATTTCAACTCTGGTTTTAATTACTTCCTGTCTTCTACTACTTTTGGTGTTGATTTGTTCTTCTTTTTCTAGCGATTTGAGATGTAAAAGTTAGGTCATTTACTTGGTGACTTTTAATTCTTTTAATGAATGAGCTCAATGCAGTGATCTCAACTTTTAGGTCTGCCTTCATTAGAGTTCCAGATATTTTGATATGTTTTATAGGTGTGGTCACTTACCTCTAAGTACATTTTTAAAGTTTCTCCTTAATTTCTATTGCAGTCCATTTGTTATTTAGGCTCCAGTTGTTGGAGTAGCCTTTATTTTTATTTTATTATTGATTTCTAGTTTCATTCTGTAATGATCTGATAGAATGCAGTGTAGTATTTCTATTTTTTGTATTGGATAATTGTTGCTTTGTTTTGTAACATATGGTCTGTTTTAGAAAAGAATCCATAGCTGCTGAGAAGATTGTGTATTTGCTCGATGATGAATGAAAAGTTCTATGTATGTATATTAATTCTAAATTATTGATTGTATTATTTAATTCTATGGTTTATTTGCTTAGTTTTTGTTTGGAGGATCTATACAGGGGAAAGAAAGGTGAATTAAAGTAAGTGAGTATTACTGTTTTGTATTCTACTTGATTCTTGAAGTTGAGAAGAGTTTGAATGTTGGTGCTCCATTTTGGGGGAATATATATTTAGGATTAATATGTCTTCTTGATGTATGATTCCCTTAAGCAGTATGAAATATCCTTCTTTATTCCTTCTAACTTTTGCTTGAGGTCCAATAGATTGGATATGAGGATGGAAATCCCAACTTGTTTATGAAGGTCATATAAGTTATATGTTTTCTTCCCAAACATTTACCTTCAGTCTGTGAGTGTCTTTGAGTGACTGGGTTGAAAAATCAGCTGAAATCCAAATTGGTTTTCCCCTACATGTAATTTGATTTGTTTCTCTCACAGATTTTAAAGTTCTATCATTATTCTGTATGCCAGTTATTCTTATAATTTGTGTAAGTGTGGATATATTGTAATTGTGTACACTTGTGGTTCTGTAAGCCTCTTATATTTGATATCCCATATCATTCTTTAGATTTGGGAAATTATCTATTATGTCATTGAAAAGACTGTACATGCCGTAGGTTTTATCTCCATGCCTTTTTCTTTTCTGATAAATATTAAATTTGGTATTTTTATTTCATCCCATATTTATTGGAAGTTCTGTTCATGGTTTTTTTCCAACTTCTCTGGGTGGTTGATTTCATTTTTAGGGTATACATTTGTTCTTCTTTGTCTCAGGTTCCAACTTCCAAATGGTCTAGGCTGTTGGTGATGCTTTCTATTAAATTTTTAATTTGCTTTATTGATTTCTTCATTGCAAGGATTTGTGCTTGGTATTTTTTCACAATTTCTAATTCTTTATTGAGGTAATCTTTCATTTCCTGTATTTTACTTTGATTTCATTCCTTATTCTATACTTTACTTAGCAGGTCAGTTTGACTATGTACATTCTAAACTTCTTCTCTGGCATTTCTTCTAATGTGTTGTCAGTTGGTTAAAAAAAATAGTGTCCAGGGGCTGGGGTTGTGGCTCAGGGGTAGAGCACTTGCCTAGCATGTGTGAGCCACTGGGTTCAATTCTCAGCACCACATATAAATAAATGAATAAATAAAATAAAGGTATTTTGTCCACCTACTGCTAAAAATTAAAAAAAATAGTGTCCAGCATGTTAACTCATTTGTCTGTCCTGTGTTTTACACAGGATACCACTGTGCATCGTAAAAACCTTAGCAACCAAGATTATTTTAAGAATTTTATAATTTCTTAGACATTGTCACGAGGAATGAGAAAGGCTGTCTCACAGGCTGTGTTAGACCATGTCATGGCTACTGCTTGGCAGTAGATGACTGTTTAAGATTGAGGTGTGCATCATTCACTGGTGCAGTTGAAGTGAGGTCTTTACTATCTTCTCTTGGTGTCTGTACTTACCTGAAGCTGTTCTGCTATTGAATGTGTATGTCAGAACCAGAATTATTTCTGTACAAACTGAACAGTCATAGAATGGTGGACTGTAAGAATGACTTGGTTCCATTTTAGTTGACAATGTAGTGTTTAATGGCAACAGTTTTATATTCTGTGTACCAATGTTTCATTTGAAATACAATGACACTTCATTTTAAATGCACAGATCTAGTGACAATAAGGCATTTTTAAAGAAATATTTGCTTATTATATATCTTAAGTCAGTTGCTCATAATTGCATTTCACCAACTCTGCTGAATGCTTTAATTAAAACTGGGATAATTAAAGTAGAATTTTAATGAGCCATAAATTCTGAAGTTATCTGTCCTAGAATGTGTTAGTTGAATTATACCTTTCTCTTTTGAACTCTTAAATTTGTGTCCATGCAATGTTTTGAAATGGCAACAGTCATAAGCAAGAAGCATTTTAAGTGCTTATATTATGTTCTATAAAATAATGCTTTTTTATTACTGCATTATCTATGTATACACATTGCAATCCTGGATTCATTGTACTAACTGTAATCCCTGGAGGCAAAGAAATGGCTTCAAAACTTAACCACAGTTACTGCCCATACAAAGCAGTGAATATTTATCAGATGAGAAGATGAAAATTTCTTGAATTAATTAATAAACAAGATAGCACATGACATCTGGAAATGTGGTGTTGTCAAAGTACACTGGAATGAAGGCTTTAGTCTCAACCCTGAAAATAGTGACTTTGTGACCTTGGGCAAGTCAGATAACTATCCTCAACAAAGCTGAGATAATGGGATACCTCAGAAGAAGGTAATGGTAGCTACCCTCCTAAGTTCGTGGAGTTATGACTGCAAGTATTTATTTGTTGAATAAAATTTTAGGAGAGAAATCATACTTTGACCTGTAAACATCATGTGGTGACATTATTTCCATGTCCATCTCTGCTGATTACACTCTAATTAGACACATGAATATACATTAATATTCAGAGTCACCTGCTTCTTATGTCCTTCAGAACTGTTTTTAATTAAATTTTAGAAAATAAATTCTCAATCTTTGCTTAGTGCTGCCTAC
The DNA here is from genome assembly GCF_902686445.1 of Sciurus carolinensis. Lineage (NCBI taxonomy): Eukaryota > Metazoa > Chordata > Mammalia > Rodentia > Sciuridae > Sciurus > Sciurus carolinensis. Next base: position 18,626,501 of record NC_062227.1, on the reverse strand, counting down.
ATCTGTGGACTGTTAGGAATTTTGCCCCATTGGCCCTCCCCTTCCCTTCTCCCACTGTGACAATGTTCTTGGGAAACTGAAGCCATTCCAATATTGGCTGGGTAATTTGGAAGGTATCACAACTGTGCATCTCATGTGCAGTTCTTTACCTACTCAAGTATGTGTGACTTTTATCAGTCTTGTTGTTGGGCTTTCGGTGTCAGATACAGGTCATTTCATCATTTGTTCACTCACTCATTTAAGAAGTACTCCTAATTATGCTCATGTAATGTATGAAAATAACTCTTAAAACTCCAAATTCCCTAAAAGACAAATGTGTTTTCATCCTGACCAGGGACATGTTGTAACAGGGATTTGGGAAGATTTTGTAAGGCGATGTAATTGGATCAAGATGTAGGCAAGGCCCTTAAACACAACTTACGATAATGCTTCAGGATGCCTGTCACATCTAAGGAAGAGCTAAGGATCACTGGGATTCAGTCTGTACTGGCAATTAAAAGAGTGTTCATCATGATGATGTGATCATATCTCTTCTTATTCCTGGTGTTTGGGGAGAAATATTGGCCATCAAATTTTATTCACATACTTGAAGAAAGTGAGGAGAGGCTATTCTCTCATTCCTGGAAAAGAAACCCAAGAGAAGAGCTATACTTGGAGCTCAAGGAGATGTGTGTCTTATGGCAGGGCACTGGAATTCTGCATGGTCAGGTCTGCCATAAACTTATAGGCAGGAAAAAAGAAATCGTTTGGGCATGGGCAGGGTCAAGTGTGTTAAGGAGATAAAAGTAGGCCACTAAAAGTTGAATGCAACAACTGATGCATTTGGTCACTCATGTACAGGATGGGTGCTGACTGAGGTAGAGTCCTTGGGAGTGGAAGAGGCACATTACTGTCTCAGAGTGAATGGAAGTGTGTGGGATCTGAATAAGTATGGAGAGAATACTGGGTTAGAATGAGAAAAATGACATTAAGACTCAGTGGTCCTCCTCAATCTTTTTCTGATTCTAGAAAATCCTAACTTAATATTTTGAAGATTCTATTTTTTACATGTGAAGGGATTATACAGCAGTATTTTGATGTCTAACATGAACAGAAATAAATAAATAATAATAAATAAAGTTTTTTTATTTAATAATAAATAAATAAAGTTTTAATTATTTTTTCCAGATTGCATTTTAATTCATTGTACACAAGTGGAGTACATTTTTTTTCTATGGTTGTGCACAATGTAGATTCATACCATTCATGTCATCATACATGTACATAGGGCAATGATGTCTGTCTCATTCCACCATTTTATAGCCCCCTCCTTCCTCTCATTTCCCTCTATGTAATCTAAAGTTCCTCCGTTCTTCTCTCATCCCATCCCCCAACCCCCATTTTATATCATCATCCACTTATCAGAAAAATTATTTGGCCTTTGGTTTTTTGGAATAGGTTTATTTCACTAGCATGATATTTCCAATTCCATCCATTTTTATGCAAAAAACATAATATTATTCTTTGTGACTGAATATTATTATTGTGTATATTTTTGTTTGACATTGTGCTGGTAATGATGGGATGGAGTGGCAGTTCCTTAGGAGAAATGAAACTGAAAGCAGGGGTGGGAGACATGCAGCCCATGGGAATAATGTGGAGTCAAACACTTTTCTTGTCTGAAGGACCACTCTCATTCTTCATGACATACTATGAAGGATAACAGACAAAGCCTTATCAAACAGATGTTGTGAATAACTGGATAGGGAAAGAAAATGACTAGGTGATCTAAAGTCAAATTATATGTTTAAGGTTGATCTTGGGATGAACCTCAGCTCCTGAATGGGTACTTTCTTGTCATTTTTGTGAATGCTAGTGACATGGTTCTCCAATTGCCCCAAGTGTGGCAATGTGACAGAAGGCACTTGGTGTCAGGCCTCTGGTGTTTTGATGCAATTTGCAACCAGGTTCCAGTGTAGTCTTTTAATTTCTAGGAAGCTTATTTTCTCCATTTGTGAAGTTCAGGGATAGTGAGCTGGACTGCCCATGCCATAGAACTTGTATATGTGTGCATAATTATCAAATACTGGCAAAAATCTGGGAGTCTTTTGTGATTTACCAAATTTTTTATCTGTGAAATTATATCTCATGAGGGCTCATGTTTTGCTGTAATCAGAGTTCCAAAGCCTAACCTGGTCTAATGGTTTGATTATTTGCTTCAAAGATGATCCCAAGTATCCAGCCTTTATTCAGTGTGTAAGTCTCACCTCTGTACTAGGTTCTGCAGATTAAAAGAATAAAATGAAATCAGTCTTTAGGACTTGTGGTATAGTGAGTGGGATATAGCTGCCACACAGCAGTCCATCTCATATAGTTTTTTTTTTAAAATAACAGCTTTTTTGAGGTGTGAACTTCCCACTATGAAATTGACTTGTGAAGTGTTCCATTCTAGTTCTAGGTCATCAGCACATCTACATTGTTGTGCATGTACACCACTGCCTATCAGAAATTTTCCTTTACTCTGAAAGAAAACCCTGTTCTCATTTGTAGTCATTCCCATTTGTAACTCATCTCTAGTTCCAGAAACCATGAGGCTTGTTCTCAATGATTTGTCTTCTGAACATTTAATACAGAAGTAATATACAGTTCATGGCCTTTTGACACCATCCACGGACTTAAGTCAGCTCTCTTTTTCTTTCCTTTTCCCTTCTTCTGGTCATTATACTTCACAGAGTCACTTCATTGGTCCCTTTTCTGGTCTGAGATCTTTGGAGTAAAGAAAAGGCACTCCTTTCTTCAACAGGTATTTATCAGATGCCTACTTTATGACACATTCCATGGGTTTCTGTTCTCACTAAATTCACAATCTGATAAAGGTACAATAAGAAACATGAGCAAAACACACACATGAATGTAATCAAATGATCAGAGAAGCCCTGTCCATGGATAAAATATTTGTTCCAAAATTTGAAAGAGGACTCAATGACACAAAGAGATGGGACTAATCATTGGGAAAACCATTTGGAGCAAAGGTTTTCAGGAGTCTGGTGAGTTCCAAGGCTTGAAAGGAAGCCAGAATGGCTGCATTGCCCTTAGGAGAGTGTCCCAGGAAAAGGAGCAGGGCTATGGTCACCTGATTCTTTTTTTTTTTTTTTTGGGAAAACAGGTTTGGATTCTTCCAGGTGGTGATCTGATTTGGTTTAAGAAAATGTAGCTGCTCTTTGAATAATAAAATGCAAGGGTAAAATTGGAGGAAAATACTTGGAAAGCTTCTGCATATGTCCTATCCATTGGCACTGGCAGCCTTTGTTAAGACAGGGTAGAAGAAATGAACCAGAGTGGACACATCAAAAAGGATGCCAAAATGAGAATGGACAGGTATTAAAGATGGGTTGAGTATAAAGTGGAGTCAGGGCCTAATTTCAGCTCTTTGGTATACATTTATCTAGAGTTAAGAAATCTGGATTCAAATGAATTTGAGACATGTATGAAAACCCTAGGCAGAAAGATTAACTGGACATTTACATACACACAGGTATAGAGCTCACAGGAAATCTGGGACTGGATAAACAGCTGTGGGATTCATCAGGGTGGAGGGAGTACTTGAAATCATGTTAGTGGACAAACTCATCTAGTGGGAGATTCTAGAGAGAAGAGATGCAAACTCCAATAATCTAATTTGTAGAAGAACAGAGATAAGATTCCAAAAGAGTGTAGCTGGGGAGAAGTTATCAGGGAAGCCTGGTGGCATCCAGCCAAGAGGAAGCAGACTTTTCAGCTGATTCCCACTTTGTTGAGGAGTCTTGAGTCAATAGTCAAAAGGGCACAGAAAGCAGTTATAACTATTTGGTCCCCAAAAACTTAAAATTTTGAATCAATGTGGCAATAGTAAAAAAAAAAAAATCATACCTGCCAGGGTCCAGCCCTAGGAGGATTCAGGGGTCCTAGGTGGATGGGAATCATCGGCATGGTGGAGAAACAGTACACAGAGACACCAAGTGTTCTGAGGCTGAATCTGTCTTTATTTTTTCAGCCAGCCTTTTTATACATATTTTTCTTTTGTAATGATTATATCATTTTTGGTTAGTTTAAAACAAGAAAAACCTTCAAAAGTACATTCTATGCTTCTTCTCAAAGTACACATTCTCTCTGTATGACAATCCAGAACAAAATAATCCTATTTACCAGCTAGATTACAACAACCTCACCTCCCAGCTAAACTGAGGCCACCATGATCTGACAGCCTCTAAACTTCACAACAAACACATCACTAGATTTTCTGAGAAACCACTCCCACCATGAATTCCAGTGTTTAACAGTGAGAAACATTTACTATTATTAAAGGGCAACAAAATCAAATTATAGTTAATATTTAGTCTATTCTAATTTTATATAATGGCAGACTACAATCTTATTCTGATTCTCAAAGAATTAGACTAAACCTAGTAAAAGCACAAATTATATTTATGACTAACCTTAAAGTTTGTATTATGTAAAGTAACTCTACAATCAACTATTGAAACTAAGAAAGCAACAAAGACTAAACACCGCATCCAAGCTCAGAGGAATGCCTCTTTATCCAACTATTATTATACTAAAGTAATCACAGCCTCATTTAAACTCAAGCACAGCTACAATTGTTTATTTTCATATATTTTATCTATGTACTACTACCAAATTTTTATCATGCACTATTTTGTGTCCCAATACAGTATAACATTCCCAATGTCTTTTCCAATAAATTTCTAATAATATATTGATTATTAATATTAAAAAGCAACTACACATGGAGACATGCCACGTGTATGACCCCCAAGAGGGAGGATGATCAACAGAACTGTGTCAAGTGTTGAATCCTTTATTCCAACAGATTGTGTCAAGTGTCAGATCCTCTACTCCAACAGACCATGTCAAGCAAGTGTCGGAGTGGCAGGAAATAGATGCAGCACATACCAAAGTTCCAGTTATTTAAGAGACTGTTTTAGTATGAAAATAGTAATGTTAACTAAATAATTTTAATAGCTTTAAGGGAGGTTCTCTTTTAAAGGATCATACTGTGTAATACCTAAGTCAAAAAAAAAAATAAAACTTTACAATGAATGGTGATTTGTCAGTTTTCCTTAAGTTTAGATACAGTTTTTCCACAAAATGTTGTCATCATACAATAAAGTTAGAAGTAGTATGAGACATTTTTTCTTTAATACTACATAAACTGTGTCATAGGAAGACAAAATATTTTGAAATTTAATCTTGCATTCAGATCATGCCCAAAATTTGACATGTGCCAGAAAGTGAGTTGCCCTCAATGACCTTGCACGGTCTACACTTTCCCCGTTGAGCCCAGGTTTGCTCATTTGCAAAACACAATGATACTGTTCACTGGATCCTTTAGGTGGTTCAGAGTGAAAAATGCAGATGTAGAAATTCTATTTCTCATTAAAATCACACTTATTTTTGTTGGTATCCATTTTCTTTTGTTTCTTATGAAGTCATACTTGCATACTTTAAGGAAGAGCAAAAGTGTCATAAATTATGGGGCTCTTTCATTGATCTCCACCCTTACCTTGTAAGAATCCATACTGTATAATGGGTAAGAAAGAGATTTCACACAGAATGTATATTAGATTATTCAGCTAAGAAGACACTTCTCTAGAAAGCATGTTAGTGCTCATGTACTAACTAGTACAAGTAAACAGGTAAGACTTCATTGTCTTCTGATACCCTTCAATGGGTAACTTCCTTTATCTAATGTGAACACTTCAGGAAGCACACAGGGCAGTGTATTTGAGTACAAAAAAAGCACTTATATCTTCTTTGACTCTGTTTTGGCCAAGAGGTTAAAAGGAAAAGCTGAAGAAAAAAAGGTAGTGACTATATTGCTACTTACTGCTACTTATAGAGAAGTCATGCCTACTGCTTACTTATAAAACCATACTCTCTCAAACCTTCAGCTTTTTCTTTTATAACACTAGAAAAACTCAAAAGAAAAAGTACTTCATCAGGATGAAAATTTGGATCCTTGTCTTTGTACTAAATTCATGCTCAGGAAGGAAATCTTGTGCCAAAGGAAGGTTCTTGTGAAGGAGGAAAATCAAACTCACCATTTGACTCCTGAGACACAGCCAGGTGCCTGGGTTTCAGGATAAATTGGCACTGCATTCTATGGTGAACCTCTTCCATGAGGAAGAACTGTAGGAGGTTGGAAGTGGTGGTGCAGTACTTTTGATCTCTGTGTCAGAGTGCAGTGTCAAGAAGAGTGCACATTTTTATTCCATAGGGATATTTGTCTCCTATAAAAGGGAAAAATCTGTACATAACACTTTCTGGTGGCTAGTACTGTGACTAAGTTTCCTGCAAACCAAAATGTACTGCAGTTTACTATTTGGGTTTTGCTGTAAGGAATCTGTCTGTTGCCTGAATTTCCACCATATACAAACTTACAGTTGGTGAAAACTACCTAATTTAACAGTCCTTCCCACATACTATTATGAGGACTAAGTATAACTGTAGAAAAAACAGTTCTTTAAAAATATCTTTTGTGAAATGGGTATTCACATCAGTTTGTGAGCTGCATTAATGTTGCCTTTGTCTTCTCAGTGAAGAGCATTTAAAAGTGTTCTAGCTTCTTCTTTGACAATAAGTAGATATGTAAACTGGAGATATAGTTCAGTTGGTAGAGTGCTTGCCTTGCATGCACAAGGGCCTGGGCTCAATCCCCAGCACCAAATAATAATAATAATAATATTAAATAATATTAGTAGTAGATATGTAAACCTTTACCAAATACATGTTTTCCCATGATCTCAAATCCAAAGACTTAAAGTATTTACTAATAACAAAAGCATTATAAGTAAATATTAGTGGCTTACATAATTTAAATTACAACAACAAGGTGCTATATAGGTGAAGCATCACTCCTACCTAGCATGTCTCTCTTGAAAGGACATTTCTTTATTTTATGAATATATATATAGCAGTTACTCAAGAACACTGGAACTGGGGCTGTGTTTGTGACTCAGTGGTAGAGTGCTTGCCTAGCATGTGTTTGATCCTCAGCACCACAAAAAATAAAATAAATAAAATAAAGGTATTGTGCCCATCTATAATTAATTGTTTTTATTTTATCAAAGAATATTCCTACAGTTTGACTTGATTTCTGCCTTTCATTCTTTGCTACAATCTGATTTTCACAAGTAATAATCCCAAGGAAGATTGCAGAGGATTCAAAACATAGAAATGGATGCAGAGTAAGATTTACAAACTAGAAATACTAAACACTGAAATCTGAACAAAATATGATTTTTTTTTTCTCTCTGGTACTCTAATTGCCTCTAGGTGTAATACACAAATACTCTCATGTTGTAGAATTTTTATTTAGATGGCAATTTCTTTTCAATTCTTACAGCTGAATGCAACTTCATAAACTCTCACTGTTCTTTCTACATGGCATAGTATATGATATAAAGCTGTTTTCATATTTACTCTTTATAGTAACTTATTTTTTAAAATTTATTTTTAAGGTAAACAAATGGGATACATGTTGTTTCTCAGTTTGTACATGGAGTAAATGCATACTATTTGTGTAATCGTACATTTACATAGGTTAATGCTGTTTGATTTATTCTGTTATTTTTCCCTTCCACTTCTCCTCTTTTCCTTCTATACAGTCCCTCCTTCCTCCATTCTTGCCTCCTCCCCTATAGTAACTGTTATAATTTTCAGTGTTAAATGCAAAAAAATTGGTTTCTATAACAACAGAAATAAAATTCATTTATTAATTTATATTCCATAAAATTTCTGTAAGGTCTAGCAATAAAGTTTGCAAACCTGGAAGTTTCTATCTAGTTTTAATTAGTCTACTAAAATAATTATTTTAAGTATACCTCTGACTTTTGATGAAAACTCTCATTTTCATTTGTTTTTCCAACAAAATTGAAAAATAAGGTATCTGAAATGCTGTCAATTTTGCCCTCAGCTCAATTCTTGATGATTTTCTATATTCCAAGTCTGAGCATGAGGATGCACAGAAATATTTTATACAAAACTCTGGTTTTAAATTACTCAGATCACTTGAAACAGTGTGAAATATACAAAAGTAACATAATTGAAAATTGAAGGATTATAAAAAATGTTTATGATATGCTTTGTACAATGTCTGTTTAAATTTATTTTAAAATTCTTAACAAATTTTCATCATTTTGATTGTTGTCCTGATCTCAAGAGCTGTCAAATCCAGTAGTGGTGGCACACAACTATAATCTCAGTACCTCAGGAGGCAGAAGCAGGAGGACTACCAGTTTGAGATCAATCTCAGCATATTAGTAAGACCCTAAGCAACTTAGAGAGACAACATCTCAAAACAAAATATAAAAAGGACTAGAGATGTGACTTGATAGTTAAGCACTTCTGGGTTCAATCCCTGGAACCAGAAAAAAAAAAAAAAAACTTCTAAAGATAGTATCCCATGTTTTAATTGCTCCATATCTGCTAATTACACTGAATTGAATTATGTATCAAGAAATTTGTTAGCAAAAAAATTGAAATAAGGTGAGTTGCAACCTATTTATCAACTGTTTCTTGAAATAAATGCTGTGAAATTTGGCCACAGTGAAAAACAAAAAGAAATAGTAAAATTGGTTAGCAATGTAGTATTTGGTGAATTAGTCAGTGAAGATATTGAGAATCACAATGGGTTAATTTCATTTTATTTATTTATGATTCCTGAGGAAATTCTGTTCACAGGATAGTTATTACATAATTATTGATCAACTAAGATGTCATGATTGAATTAAAAATCATTTTCTACAGAGCCAACAGAGTATTAGGTAGTAAAGAGAACAGGGAATTCAATAAGTGAATGTGAAAATCAAACTTATAGGTAAAATTTAATGTCAATTTTTATTTCTTTAAAAAAATAGCTTGGTGAGACAGTTTAGTATCAATTGAAAAAGGAAGGAAAAAAATTGACTTTCTTCTCCCGACTATGTCATTAGCTACTTAAGTGAAAAGATATAATTGTTAAGCACACAGTAAAGTCTTGCAGATATTTGTTAAATTCATATTACATGAGATTTAAATTTAATATTATCTAAGCTAAGGACCCTAGGACCAATTTTGATATACTTAGAATTATAATTAAAACAAAATGCTATCTTAGATTTTACAGAAACTTGCCAATGAGTGAGTATAGTGCCACTTCTTTTCCAGAATTAATTCACAACTGATAATCTTTCTCAGAGCCCTTGGAGAAAAAACAATTAAAAGTCATTGTAAACCTTCTGTCTGGTATGGAGGAGAATATGTTTTGGCATTTTTGTGCTTTGCAGAAAGGAAAACCTGGAAATGATATGAAAGCTATTCAAGTTCATGGGGTGGTCATGGATTTTTTTTAAAAACAGTGGTGCTGATTTCTTCAACCCATCTCTCATTCCCCAAAACAATTTGGGAACCCTACATTTTTTTCTTCCCAGCCCTGGCTAGGAAACTACAAATTTTATGAAACTGGACTCTCACTATGTAAGCTCACAGAATTCGACACCACTGTCAGAACCTTTCACAAAGGAAAAATAAAAATCTCATTTCTCAAAAGCTAATCTCTTTTGTAGACTTCTCACTTCTGGGATCTCTCTGGATTTCTCAGAGGCTGTTAGACTTAATCTCTAATATGACCCTTCAAATGCAACTTTACTGTCCAGAAAGCCATAAATACTTCTGTGTCTGATGTAAAGAAAAATATCCAACAAGCATTTAGGAAATAGGTAGTTATCAGTGTGCAATAGCTTTATGTTAGACAAGCTCAGTCCTGGAGAGAGTAAGGACAAGAATTCTATCTAGAGGATAGTCATGGAAAACAATAAAATTATTCACTTGACATCAAATTTTTAAACCTTAAACAATATAGGCCCCACTTGAAAGAAATAAAATTATGATACACTGACTGTGCCGAATCCTATAGAAGGGTTAAAAATGTTTTAAACAAAACTGGAACAGAGATAGTCAATGTTCTTGGCAATATTTCATATCCTTATGCTTAACTTCTAATTAAAAACCATGATACTGCCTTTAGAATGGAAGGTTCTGGCTACAGAGAATACCATACAGACCCCTATTTGCCCCTCCATTCCACAATTTGTCATTTCTTCCTCCATTCTATTCCCTAGTCAAAGAGAATGAAAAATCTCATAAATTTTTTTTTATTTTTATGTAGTGTCTAGAAATATCATAAAAGTCCCCTAGAGTCAGTATAATTGAGAAGTTCCAATTTATAATTAAACTCATACTTTTGGCTTTAGCAGATCATTCCCTTTGCTTAAAGGAAAAGCACAGATAAAATGATTCATATATTGATTAAGCTCAATTTATTTAACCCAAACTATTCACTCTCTACTAAGATATAATTACCTAGGTAAGAAATCAATGCAGATGTGCCTGGTTTATGAATTCATACAAAATTTAATTATACTGTAAATACATTACTAAATTTTGCTAATAAACCATATTCCAAAGTTTGGTTCCCCTGAATTCTTAAGGGCTTAGTATGGGATTGTGTAAGAGCAAATGTAAATGCAGTCAATAATACTATGACATATCTTAAATGTGTCATAACCCATTAGAGTCATTGTATTTTTATAACAATAATCTCTCTGAAGAAATAATGTTGTTCAAGTACTTTCCTTACTTTTCAGTCTTCTATATGTCACTCCTATTAGTATAAGTGCTCACTTTGTGTTGTTTACATAACTTATAAGGAAAGCAATGAGACAACCTTCAATTTCCTTGCCACTCAGTCATCCTCAAATATTCCATCTTTTCCACTAAAAAATGGTTTAAACTTGCTTCCACCTCAGAAAAAAGAAAAAGAAGCAAAGGCCAAAAGTAACCAGGAAGATTACACTATCCACATTAATGCTCTTCAAGTCCATTATCCAATCAAAACTGTTTTTTTTTCACTAGAGGCATCAATCATTTCATCCTCAGAACCTGCAGCCACCAAATATGTCAAATGTTATTTATATAAAAATTCTACTATGGAGTAAATTCTTAAGTATACAATATCATTAGTATCTCTGATAATGAGTTATCCAATATTAGGAGGGATAATATTTACAACTAAATTATTAAATACTACTTTGTATATAATTTATCACAGTCTCTTTAACATTAAGAATATCCAGCAAGGTAACTTACATTTATCCTTAGCACTGGTAATGACATGTTAACAACTTCACTTGCTGTATCTGAGTTCTTTCTATAGTATAAAAAAGAAATAAGTACAGCTATAAATAATGACTTTCAGACAGGTGAACAAATAATAATCAACCAATAGTCATTCAAGAACAAATTTTAATTTTAATTGTGAACAGTGGAAAGCATAGGAATTAAGAACATAAAACTTTGATTTTAAGATACTCTCATTTTCTGATACATTATTTCATTTAATAAAATATGTATTTTTCTTATGATGTATGATTCACAAAATATAGGAACTTAACTGAGTAAGAAGATTAAATATTTTTGAAGAGAGTACATGAAGGCTACTCCCAATCACACACCCATAACACTCAAAGATGTTCTTCTGCTTAATATCCATTACTGTATTTCCATAATGCAATGTGAATAAGAAAAGGAGAAAACTATATTATATTTATTCCCGAATGCTCTTTTTTATAGTGGGGAAGATTATGTCTTTATTTGTTATAAAAGCAGCTGAGGTAAAATCAAAATAAGAATTAGTCACTAGATACATTTAAAGCATAATTGTTAACTGGGTATTTTCTATGTGTCTGTTACTGTGGCTACCCAGATTATTTTGTTGTTGTTGAAATCTTTTAGGATTGAAAATTGAGAGTCCTAACAAAAGATACTGGAAAAATTTTTAGAAAACTCAGTTCCTTTTTTCCAATTCTGTCATTAAAAAGGTGAGCATTACTAGCTCTGTGCTAAACTAAATTGAAAATAGAAGGACAATCTGCAGCAAACTCAAAGAGAATTCTGAGGTATCTATAGAGATCACAGAATTCCCAAAAACAGTGCATACAGTGCAATGCTACCTAAAATGTATTGGCTATGCACATATGTTTTACATAAGATAACTGTCAAATAAATCAGCAATTAGGGCTCTGGACTTGACAGAGCTGACATGGCATATAAAAGCAGAATAAATGGTCACAAAATGATATAAACACAAAGTATATAAAAAAGCAACATAAAATACACTGATAATTTACATGTTATTCTTTTATAATATTTTTCCCATTTAGGCCAATTACTTGACAAAACAAATTGCCTCCAAAAGTTGTTGATTAACTGAATTTTAATTTTTATAAAAAGCATTTTAAATGCATTGATTTCCATGTAGGTCCAAAGATTATGCAAAAGTAACTCAGAGCCCAACCAACAGGGAAGACTTGAAGTGCCCAACCCAGAAACTGCCTTCTAATAGAGTAACAAAGGAATGTTACATACACAGCCTTAACTTGAAATATAAGGTCCATTGAAATTTGAAGAAACTCTTTCATCGAGTCTATAGTGAAGAAATTTGAAGAAACTCTTTCATGGAGTCTATAGTGAAGAAGAAACAAATTACCTTGTTTCTGAGGTAATTTTTCTTAACATTAGGTATATATTTTCATAGCAGTAATTATATGAAGTATATTTTTCTCTGCAAGCCTTTCTGGGAGAGAAAAACAATTGCAATTCAGTAGGGAGAGTTCTTTGGCTAGTAAACAAATAACAAGACAGACAAAAGTAGAAATACAAGTATTATGTTCCATATTAGCAGAACTCATAAGTTGTGCACAAAAAAAGCAAAAGACTACATGAACATATTTTCCAAGCTTGCATTCCTATTTGGGAAAATAACTCTCTGGAAACAGGGCTCCTTGAAAGAGACTGTTGCAATTAAAACTGTATCAGAGAGCAAAATAGTGTCACTTTATTCTTGACTCATTCATGGTTTCAGTGATAAAAGCAGAGTACCCCAACCTGCTCACAGCTCTTGTCAAATCAAGGGTGGTAATTCAGGTTCCCTCACACACATTTTCAAACATAAAAGATGTGTCTAAAAAAACAAGGGATTTTTCCTTGAATTCCATAACATAAACACCTGCCACAAAATCTTAATTTAGGTATTTGTGCTTTATTTCTACTGTGCTATAGGAAAAATTTTTAGTCTCAAACTTTTAAAAATTGAGTATTTCCCTCAAACAATAGCATCTGGCACTCAGAAATTGGTCAGAACTTTTGCATAACCTTTTACTTCTGTTGAAACATAACTCTTTTACTTTACATATTTTCCACAAACAAAACTATTCCATGTGATTTTGAGCTGCTGTAAAGTAGAACAGTTGATAATTTTATAATATTGCCATCTTTTCCTTATTGATAACATCTTTGTTTCTGTACCATAACTTCAGTCAAAACATTATACATAATAACTTGGGTTAAAGATTTAATCTTTCTTTAACAATATAATTGGCATAAGCAGTCTAATCCATTAAAATACCTCTCCCGGATCATCCACTTTTTTATCTGCAAGTATTCAGTCCACAAAATCTCAAAGATTGAAGAATTTTTCAAAACTATTTTCAAGATTAGAGATGTTTGGAGACACTTGCTATATGCTAATAGGGAATACCTTCCTGTGGATGTAACTTTAAGACTCTCTTTTCTCTTGAAAAAGTCTCAGAGAAACATTCACATCAGTGATAAGGAAGACATAACTGAAAAGCAATATTTTTTCCAAGCATAAATGCTAAATATTGAAATTAATACTGATTTATCTTGTTCCATTTCCTCTAAAGTTTAGTTTCCATGCACACAAAGATAAAGATATACCCTGGAAAATGTTTCTCCATCATAATATCTCTCAACACTTTCTCATAAAGCACATTTACTGTCTACCTTCCTGCCTGCCTGTCTCTCTTTTCAGTCATTGAGTTTTCTGCATTATGCAGGGATTTTGAATTTAATTTCCTGGTTTACAAACACCTAGACACAATTTCCAATGTCCCTGGTGAATATTTTGATGAGATTCCTTTTTGGGTAGTCTTTCTCTTTCTCCACATTGATGTATCTAATAAAATGCAATGATAACCCAAAAGAAAACAAAGTCAGATGTATTTTGCTATTGTTTACTTTAAAATAAATTTATTTTGCTAAGGTTTTCAGTATATTCATAAGTGGTTTTTAAAGACATATGAATGACTCATCACATAGATTATGTTATGGATTAAAAGAGGCTTTGTAAAATTTTAGTACCTGTCAGATGTGGTAACACATGCCTTTAATCCTAGTGACTCAGGAGGCTAAGGTGGGTCCACAACTTTGAGTCCAGTCTCAATAATTAAGAACCCCAGCAAGTATATTAGACCCTCTTTCTAAATAAACAAATAACAAATAAACAAATAAAAGTTGTAGATATAGTGCAAGGGCAAAGCACTCTGGATTGAAACTATATCCCACCTTTTTTTTTTTTGACATTAGAGGAGTGAGGGCTAACAATAATGGATTTGAAGATCCAGGTAATATGAGGCTTGAGAATGATAAGCTTCAGGCACATCTGCATAACATTGTATTCTGAAAGCCTCCCTGTTTTCTTGAAGGGGTATGGCATCTTTCTTGCTCATAAGTATAAGAAGACAACACATGATACTTTACTAGATCAAACAAAAGCAATGAACACTTTTCATTTAGCTTATCTTCATTAGTTGGGGAGAGAAAAATGGAAAAAAAGAGTGAAGGACTCTGGGTTCAACCCATCATCCTAAGTTGAGCACTTTAGTCTGTATGCTCAATGATAGGGATATAATCAATCTTTGATTTTTGAGGTACTCCACAGAAAGCCTCATGTTTATGGAAACTCAATAGGTAGATTATGTTAAAGAAACTTCAAGTGGTAGATTGGAGACAACAGAAAGAGATGGAAGGTATTACTTAAAGCTTTTAATTTTCTTACTACATGTTAAAATTTAAAAATAACTACACTAAGAAAATACCTCTGAAGGGAAGAGAACAATTTGTCCTTTGCTCGGAGAACTGCAATCAAGCAAGGGGAAGAGAAAAATTAAACCACATAAATGCTAACACTAACCATTTTGAAAATTGCTAATCTAAATAAGATGAAAGCAAGACTGTTCTTGTGATGTAGTTTTTCACATGAGCTGTAAACCTGGAATAATTATGTTCTGGAGACCCTAAGTAAGCAATGCTCCCTAGGAAACACTGCAGAATCAATTTTAACTTATGCTAAATTCCTTTAGATGGATCCAAGGGAGATCCATTTTTATTCATTCCTCATATGAAATTGTTTTGTTTTAATTTTAAGAATATTTATAGAACATGAAATGGTAATATCTATAGAAATTTGCTTTTGAAAAGAAAATATGACATGGAAAAATAATGGAGAGAAAATATGATGGGAAAATTATGATGGAAAAGAATAATGATACAAACACATGTTTTTTTCAACTGTAGCCTCTAAATCCTCTGGTAACAATTCACCTTCTGTCCGCACAACCTCTAAGTTCTTTTTTGGAGTAATTGTGAATATTCTTTCTAAAACATTCGCCAAGAAAATCTGCGAATGTCTACCTGATTCTTATTTAAGAGAATCAATGTCAAATATTGAAGTCTAGTTCTCTTTTAACATCAGTCCTCTAACTTTTCTGTCATTTTCAATCAATTCTAAAGCATTATTTTGAATGATGTTTCCAATTATGCAACTATCTGGAATCAATTCCCATCAAGTATGAGATCCTGAAATAAAAAAAGTAAGTGCATGTCTTTTTCTTTGTCATTTAACTTTCATTAGATTGTTTTCTACTCTCAAGTTTCTGAATTAGAATGGTGTTTATTTTCTAAGTACAACTGGGTTAATTCTGAATGGACTTCTCTGGACATAGGTAGGCCTTCTTTAGTACAAAGATATCTCATTTTACTACCATGTACTTTATTGTGCTTTTCAGATATTACATCTATTTCCTATTTGGAGGTTTGTAAAACCTGCCTCAAGCATATCTATTAGCTTCAATTTTAAACATCTCAAATGATTGCTACAACTTTTAGCAATAAAGAATTTTTAAATCAAGGTACATACTTTGTAAGATAGCATCATTGCACACTTAGTACAGTAAAATATAGTATAAACATCTTTTATATGCAAAAGAAAACCAAAAAATTGTGTGACCTACTTTAATGTGCTATTCACATTATTACACTGGACTGGAATCAAATCCACAGTATCTTTGAGGTATGCTTATACTAGGGTCCACTGGGCTATTCCAGAACCCTTGACACAGACAGCAATCAGAAATCAACTAAACCATTTTCCACTGTCCCTACCTGAAAGACAATCTTTATGTACAGTAAGGGTAGTTGTACATGAAATCATAAACTAGTTGTGCTGTATGAACAAGTATGCTAACATGCTACATGTGATCTTTAGGTTCACACAGTTCCAGGCTTAAATTCATGGCCCTCCACTTAATAATAGTTGAATTATTAAGTAAAATAAAAAAACATAAAATAGCATGTGATAGGTCAGTAGTGCATTACAGAACTTAGTTGCAAGCCTGATCTTTGTTAGAAGAATAACCGTTTGGGTATTATAGTATCTGACTTCAGGACTTTGCCAGGCAGGTTGGTGGTAATGGGAATAAAAATAATAATAAAATCCTCAAGTGCGTGTGATGAACAATAACTCTGAGTGTAAAATGAACACTGGAGTTGGGGCAGACAGGTGTGCTTTTGGTATGCTCACCATGAGTCAAAGTCCTAACTGAACACATTCAGATTACAAATATGAATATTCTGTGTTTATACATTTGCCACAATCTCAGGTAGTAATATGACTTGGCAAACTAGTTTTCAACCAAATCTAATTCTGGATTTCACTGACACATTATACCGGTACCAAATCAAAATTGGAGACACAATTCAGAAAAACTGAGTATTTTGTAATATCATTTTCTTGGTGTACTAAAAACTATTTTGCTCAAATATATGTAGTATAAACTATTCAATATAATTATAATACTTTATAAAATTTGCCTCAATAAAGGTCTATTTTAAAAAGTTGAAAAAGACTGATGAGGCCTAAAAGCTCAATGTGTAAAAAAAGCAACAATCCATTTAGAAAAGGGAATTTAGCGGAAGCAGTTTCCTAGAGATACTACCCACCTCTATTTATTACATCTTATTTCTAAATTTCCTTCTTCAAGTTGTTTTAGGTATTTTCAACCCTTTTAAATCACTGTTCAAACCAAAGTGACTCCAAGAGTTCCTTATACTGACACATGCTATCATATGGATTTTAATTCAGAGGTCTATCACAGAATCATAAGGTGCATGAGTATTTTGGCTGGATGTGTTTCAAAGGTATTAAAAAACTCAGAAACAAATGTTTCAAACATTATAGAAACAAAATTTGAATAAAACTTTCCTCTTTTCCCAGACCTTATTTCAACTGTGGAGTCAGGCAAATACAGGGAAAGTAACAGTTCTTACCTTAAAGTGACCAGGTAGTTCACTTTGGGCCAGTCCAAGAGCAAAGGATGTTACAGAATTGATGTTGTCTTCTTCCATTTCATCCACAGCAGTCCACATATCTGTTAGTTTTATTTTTGTTTTTTTTTTCCATTCAAGTTATTTCATTTAGAAAGATTAAAACAAAACAGGACTTGATATTTATTTCTTAAATTTTACAGAACTTCTGTGCTTGTTATGACAAGACATTTTCTAAATAATAATGGTC